>NC_141698.1:601293058-601353058 GCF_964263255.1 Lissotriton vulgaris | reverse complement strand
CAGTTGTCTGTGGTTGTTTGTATCCTTTTGAGTTATTGACATATTCATGATTCTGGAGCTCAGGCTTTCTATGATCATGCTCCACACAACAAGCAATCAAAGTCCTTATGACTTTTTAAGGTTTTAGGGCCTATTGCGATCAACTCTTTTCTACACTTGTACCCAATTTTTAATTCTGGGTTTTGACAACACGCCTGTCGAGCAGATATATTGCTTTTAATATAAAACGTAGAATTTTCGTCTGCCTCTAAACCATTGACTTTCTTAAACCAGCCACTTCATTAGGCCGTTTGCTTAAGACTTTGATAATTATGTCTTGGCTCATTCCTCTAAAGTTAATCCCCTCACTTAATGCTATTTGCTGTTTTAGGTTATCCTTATGCCTCCACCGGCAGCTCAAAAGGCCACTCTAGCTACTGTGAGACTCATACTTTAGGCAGGCCCATCCTTAAATGAGGATATTTCTCAGTTCACGTATCCGCAACCGCAATGGGATGATTTTCCTTTCTGCAGAAAGTATGCAGACAATCTTCAAATTGATGGCTTCCATCAGTGTGGCGAAAGTCAACTTTCTGCAATGCAATGTACGACGCAGAGCTCAACTTTCGAAAGCCCTTAATTGCTGCCTATGATGGTATTCACTGTAGAACTGTGCCTGTCAGTGTCACGATTTCGGGCGTTTGAGTCTGCTTCCCTGTGTGAGGGCAGACGTCTGTCATTCACAGGCATTCTAGATTCACCCCTTTCGTCAATGGCAGGACTGGATGCTAGCATGTGTGATTTGGAGCCTTGTCCTTTGTTATGGTAATTCTTATAATGCTAATCTTGTTATGTATACTGTACTGAGACCCCTGATCACGTTAGCCATCGCCTGCCACAGTGACACCAAAGGCCCTTGATGCACGTCACTGTATTTCTTCCCCCACAAAATTGATCAAAACGACTAGCTGGGTTTTTGTTCCCTTGTGAAATTGATCCAAATATCCAAGTCAAACGCAAAGGGAGAAATATGTGCTTATATAAAGACAGCTGGGTGTTAAAACTGGCCCTATTTTCATGTCCTTAACATTAATGCCAAAAAACTAAAATGATTTAAGAATAATGAATAATAAACATTTTTGGGCAATGCATGTCAGCAACTTAGAGCCTCGTGACTCCTGCAGCATAGTGAACTCTAGCGAAGCATATAGTTGTTTATTTGAAATCTTGACTCGCTAGTTTTCAAAACCATCGGTAATGGGGCGGGAAATGCCAGTTCATGCACTGCCTATAATTAGATTGTTTGCTTTACTGCCCATGGGGTGGGTGAGGTGGGGATGGGGTAGTCGGGTAGGGGTGGGGGTAGGGGTGGGGGGGGGGTATGCAGATGGAAGCTTGAGTGCTTGATGCTGTTGGGCTCAGTGGGTCTGTTGTGAGGGTGTGCCTGGATGGGCTTGTCTCGGTATGGCTGTGACGTGGAAAGATGATGGCAGCTGAGGTGTTTAAATTCATGGCATGGAATGTCAGAGGGTTGGCTCAGTTGGGGAAACAGCTAAGTGCATTCTTACATAAAGTGCTGTTGTTTCTCTGTTGCATTCCTACAGGAAACCCATATCTGAGGGGACTGTGTTCCTTGTCTCCGTAAGAGGTGGAGGGGGAATTTGTATGTGACCTCATTCTGGGTGTTCCCGTGGCGCTATATGGGTGGCACCTGCAGTACTCTTCTGTCATATGCTCTGAATCTGGAAGGGCGCTGTGGGATCCTGTATGGTGACCTAGACGAGCTTGAGCTGTGCCTGCTAAATGTATATGCTCCGAATAATGACATCTTCTATAAGGAGGTGGTGGCTGTTGCCACACCATACCTTACTGCAGATATAGTAGTAGTGAGAGACTAATTGTGTCCTTAATGGAGTTTTGGTCGCGATCCACCGTGTAGAAACCCAAAACCACACATGACTAAGCAATTGAGGGATCTGTTGCAGGGCTTAAACTTGCTAGATCAAGGGAGAGGGAGAGGGTAGAGACATCCAGACTCCAAAGTGTTCTCCTGTTACACTCCAGCCATGGGGGTCATACAGCCGTCTAGATTTGTTTCAGAAGGTGTTGCACAGGGGAAGGAAGTTACATACTTGGTGTGTTATTTATCAGATTATTCTCAGTTGTGTCTGGGTAAGGGGCGTGCCTTTCCTGTGGTTCCACTGTGGCGCCTGCGTGTGGAGGCACTTGTGGACCCACCGTTTGCCGTTAAGGTACGGGAAGAACTCTCACTACTCCTACGAAGTCTGGGACAGCTAAAGCAGTAAGACTCATGACTGGGATGAGATGAAAGTTGTGAACAGAGGGGTCTGCCTTAAAACCTTGTACTGTGTCAGATGACAACTGGAACGCCACCTAGCCTGATTGGAGTCCCGGTTGCTTGAAATGGAATGGGCACTACCTGCGCAGGTGTAGAGACTCTGGGAATTGCAACAAACTCATAAAGGCCTATTAGATGACTGGCGCCTGCTGGAGAAGCATACTTACATGCCCTAACAGCAGAGGTTGCATGGGGAAGGGGCCAAAACTGAGGGGAGCGGGTGGTGCTGGCACGTTTGCTAAGACTGCTGCAGTCCTCGGATCCGGTGCTGGTGCTACAGGATGTGAATGGAACCATAGGCAACACCCAGCTTGCGATTTAATGAGGTAATATGACCTCATCTATGCAAGACCTATGCAAATGTAGTAACAAAGTGGGTGATCCTGGGGCGGCCTTCCTTGCTGAGATTGATCTCCTTAGGCTTGGGGGTTGAAGATAGGGCAGTCGTGGATGAGCCCATTAGGAGGGAGGCTTTTGTGGGGGCAATGTGGCGACAGAAAACGGCCAAAACACCAGAAGGCGATGGTCTCCCGATTGAACTCTACCAAAGGTATACAGATGTGATCGCTGAAAAGTTGCTTGAGGTTTAACCAGAAGCACTTCAGCAGGGCTGATTACCCAATACCATGCATGAGTCCCTTATAGTCTTGGTGCCAAAACCTGGCAAGAACCCTGTGGAGGCATCGTCAAATAGACTGCCTTCACTTCTAACCGTGAATGTAAAAAACTGTGTGGCATACTGGCGACGCGGCTGCTTCCGCATCTGCTGTCATTGATGCATATGGATCAGCATTACTTTATTCCGCACAGAAGCACCATGCATAACCTTTGGATTGGCCCATGTTTTTCATGCGCTGCATATGAGTCGGGGACCCTATGCTTTGGTTTTCTTGGGAATATCTCTGGCAGTTGTAGGAGAATGTGCGATTTGGCCCCCAATATAAAGCATGGGTTAAACTGTTGTACACCGACCCAGGTGCCAGAGTGAAGACAGGCAGTGTGGTGTCTGCACGATTCAGATAATATCTGGGCAGGCAATAGGTTTGTCTCCTGTCTCCCTTACCGTTTGCCTTGGAACCCGTGGTAGCGCTGCTGTCGTGTGCTGTGTCCCTTGGGTATCCCAGTGTGGGAAGCAACTCATATGGGATCTTCGTATGCCGATGATGCCTTGCTATCCCTGTGTAACCCGGAGGACTCTGTCTCCATGCTCCTGTATGTCTTTCAGGCTTTCAGAGAAGTGTTGGGTATCTTTGTTAACATTCACAAATCCCAGCTGTTGCCGTTGGGTGGCCAGCACCAATGGAACTTCCAATAATGGGGGTTCCTTGAGGGACCGAGGGTATACACTATTTGGGAGGGGGAAGGGGGGGGGGGCAGGATCTTATATGCAAAACAAAGGTTTTTAGACCACGACATAGGCTGAGCGCTAGAGAGATTGAGAGCATAGACTCAATTTAGGAGAGATCTCCCTTTGTCTATGATGGGTATAGCGTCGGTTGTTAACCCCTTCCATGCTCATGACTGAACGGTTCCGTCATGAGCGTCGGTTGAGCTGTGCTCATGATGGAACCGTTCCGTCATGAGCCGATAGGCTCTTCAGAACCTTCAGCACAGCGCGAAAATTCGCGCCGCGCTGAAGGGGTTCAGATGGTGGTGCTCCCGCTGTGTTTATAAACCTTGCAGGGTACCGTATACGAGATTACACTTCAGTATTTGCTGAGTTAGATAGTCTGATCATGGACCTACTATCAGCCAATTAAAGGAAATATATGCGATTACCTATGCTTAACACCTTGACTGCTAAGGCAATTCCCGCTGGGAGCTGACCTACTATGAATACCATTGTTTCATGACTAGCTCAGCATAAGCACACGACCAGTGTACTGCATGACGAGCTGAGCTTGTCATGAGCAGCGAAGGGGTTAAGCAGACTTTGGAGAGATTGACCTCCCCAATATAGAACTCTACTATCTTGCAACTCACCGGCAGCATGCAGTCCACTGACTGGATTTGGTGGTCAAGTGGGAAAATAATCTTCTGAGGAGCTCCCATGGGAACCTAGCACTCTAGAGTTACTTATGTGTGTTGCACGGGTACCGGCTGAGATGCCATTCCTGATACGTCAGATGTGCTGGTTGTGGGAGCGAGCAGGCACAAGAGTAATATGCTGCATGCCATATGCGCTAGTTATGCCGCTCTGAAGCTGAATCGAGAATAGCAGAAGTGATATCTATACGGAAGTGGAAGAACCGAGGCTGTGATCTCCTGGGAAATCTCGATCAGGGCGGGCAATTAATTTTGCGGGAAGATGCTATATCATTTGTTTGGTGTGGGGGCAGTCTCTGCAATACACTAAAATATTTTCAACTGCGTGAGGGAAATTGACTTTTCCGAAGGAGCCAGTATCCTCATGAACACTACTATGTGCGATGTCTGCTCTCAGACTGATTTCACTCTTAAACCGTGCACTGAGAGAAGATTTGCCAAGAATAATACCCAATGAGCAGGAGAAATAGGAGGGAGCACTCTGTTAGGCCCTGTCCACCACGCTTTAAATTAATACAATACAATTATACACACACCAGGCATATCTCCGCCCTAGACCCAACACTGTAAATACACCACCAGGTCTTCCCAATGTGTTAGATGTGGGGCTCCCACTGTAAACTTTATGCATGTGATGTGGCAGTGCTTCTCCATAATGCCATTTTGGAATGATGTATTGGAAAATGTAAATAGGGCGACTGGTTGGGAGGTGCCTCACACTCCACAACACTTGTTGTTGTGGCTGATATTGGTCCAGCGAAAAAGCTTAGTCGCAAGTTCATATTGTTGGGCTTGCTACTTGCATGGAGGTGTATTACTATTTGATGGATAGATGCGCATCCTCCCCAGCTACTCTGACTGGCTCCGATATATATCCGAATGGTCAGTAGCGGACTAAATCAGGATGAAGCATGTGAGGAGAGACAGGCGACTCGGGGTTGACTTGGCTGCATGTATGATGTCTGAATTTTGTGATACAGAGCAAGGTGCTGAGCCAGGAGAATAAGGGAAGGTGAGAGATGCAAGACCGTGATGTGACCTAAGGAATGATGAAGTGGAGGAGCGATTATTCTGATAGCCAGGCTACCCACCGGAATAGACCCGGGAATGGTAGAAATGGCTATAGAGGCTGCCGGCGCGTAGACTAGTAACTGAACCAATTGCTTCCATGAAAAACAAATCCACATAGTAGTGATGTATTCACTTTAGAGAGTGAGCAGCATTGGGGCAGGGGTTTGGTGGTGGTGGGGGGGGGAAAGGGGGGAGTGGCACGTTTGGGAAAAATGTTCCTATGCCAAATGCTGATATAATTATGCTGTTTCGGTGTTGTCACATTAGAGTTCTGGTGCAGTGTACAGATCCTATGAAAATCGATAAAGAATATTAAAGTAAGTGGTGTTCTAACTGTCCTATTGTGTTAACATTAAAGTTTTTTTCCATTTCTACAGGATAGTAATTTAACCTGGTATACCGAAAATCCGGATTTCACCAAGTGCTTTCAGAATACTACTCTTGTGTGGATTCCATGTGTCTACCTCTGGGTTTGTTTCCCAGTCTACGCCATTTACCTCTGCTATCATGACCAAGGTTACATTAGAATGTCTCCGCTTAACCGAGCCAAAACCGTAAGTGATTAACTTTTATTTTGTTGTATATACCTTTAAGGTTGGTGTATCTTTTAGTGTATGCTTAGTCTTACTAACTAGAAACACACCAAAGAACAATTTAATTACAATAAGCCTCCACATTCTTTAAGATAAACCTTTTGGTAATTTGTCAGTAAAGTTTGCAAAAAGAGCAAGACATATGGGTGTTATTATTTCAGTACTCGCAGAGTAGATGCAAGCCCGTTTTTGGAATCAACCATATTGGTAGCACCAGGCAATGCATAGGACTAATTAGTACCCAAGATGGGTGGTAGTTCTAAAGAATGGGTCATGGAAACCCACTAAGACTGAATCTTTAAGGTGTAATCAATACAAAGAAAGAACCTACCTTAAGATCTTCCTGTCAAGGATTGGTTTTACTGTAGTTCCATAGCCCTCTCTTTACTTTTAACTTGGTTTCTATTGAGAACCTTGACATGTCCTATAGTGAATCTGTGCAATATCCGTCCCCTTGTTGTAGTAGAATGAAAGATTTTAAACATCATTTGGTCCTGAGGAGGGTGGTACTAAAAAAAAATCTAAAGACCTGTTTCTGCTATTTAATCCGCAAACTATGACCAAATGTTGTGACAAAGGTGACTAATGTATAACTTCCTGAATGGGGTGGATAAGGAATCCTGTGGGCAATCCCTAATTTCTAGGAACATTTGACTTTTAATGGAGTGTATGAAGTGCTACTGACTGGGATGGATGTGAGGATCGAGTGTAGAGCTCTTGTGGGGAAAAAGTATTCAAATATTTGAACAATGTAAAAGGGAACTTATATTTGTACAATGAATTGCTAATCTGTATTAATATTTTTGTAATGGTAATGCATATAAAAAAACATTTTATTTGTGTAACTTGGACGTCTGACAGCATTGTGTTATTGATGCATTAATTCTTCAAAGAAGGAATACAGGAGGAGCGATGGTTTAATATGGGTGGTACATTGCCTGCAACCTGTTGGAGGTTTGGCACCATATAAGTGTTTTATGACATGAGCATGTGTACCTCTTGACTTTTTGGTGTTCACCGTACAGTGTTGTGGGAGAAAAGCTGATGGACTTGAGAGGCATTTTGCTCCATTGGTGTCAAAAGACAGTAGGTGTATGTTGCATGACAGTTCTCCTGGTGGCCCATAAATCTGTTCCCAGGGTTACTGCACAGTAGTACATGGCTGAATTGTGTGGAAAGTTAATTAGACCGTGGCAAGTGTATCCCTTTGCATTGGGATACTTCCCTATTCTAACTTTTGCTAAGACTTTCCGAAGTAAAAGGTAATTGAAAAATAAACCATGCATTGTATAAAAATGAATACATTTAATTAAGTGTACAGTTTTGAGATGCCATAAGATAGGTTTGCTTTTCCTCCAGTATTTTGAAAATCTATTTATTTTACTTTTTTTGAACTACTTTACCTATGGACATTGGCAAAGCCAACATTTTGCAGTCTTATTGGAAAGTCAAGAACTATTGGATTTGCCATTGCTTGTTTATCACACTACCTCCACTATTACCATACCAATACCCCTAGAAATCACCAGTTTTTCTATCCGTACCATAAACAGTAGCTCCAGTATTCCCACCAATTTCTCCACCAAATCCCAACTCCAATAACCATACAACCACCAACACTACAATTAATGCCAATATCACCAATAGCAAAACCACCATTAGCACACCACAACCACCAATGCAACACACCTTACCCCACTCCTCCTCCCACCACCACTACTACTAGCAAATACTGGCAGCATCAGCATATCTGTCCTTAATGTACTGATGCCGGGAAGCATCATTAGTGCATGGCTTTGTTTGCATGCTTAGCCACTGTAAATCCAGACATGTTGGCTTTGCTGGTGCTTGTTAATCTTGTAAAGAGATATTGGACTACTGCATTAAGAGAAGATTAGAACTAGATGGGGTTGTATATACTTGCATAAATGTCATAACAGTTCAAACTAAAGTTCACAATTGGCCCTTTCCAAGTGACAATTATTTAACAAATTATTCGCATACAATTTGAGGTTAACTGCGGTCATGACACAGACGTGACTGTGTATTCGTACAGTCCCCGATTTCCCCTTCGATACTGTGTAATCATGCAATCATGTCACATGATGTAATTTCTAATTGTCTTTTGTTGGATTATATCTTCCTTATGCAATTAATGTCAGGACAAACTATATGTGACATAATCTGTTTTTTACCCCTGATAAGGTCTTAAGTAGTCTGTGCTACCTTTCTTCATCGGTGACATTTCTGCGTTGCTATTCTACGCTTTCAAGCTGAGCTTTTATTACGTACTTTGCCAAAGGACTACTCTGTGTTCAGTTTAGACCTGCATAATCCTCGAACTAATTTACCTCTTCTCCCTCACACATCTATGGATGTCCAATCGTTGGGATTTAATGCGCAAAGCTTATATGACTATATCTGATGACCAGGATAATAACGTTATTTGTAATAGTGGTCACTGAGGTGTAGTGCACGACCCAATCGTCTGAATGCAGCTTTGGATGTCCACTGTGCTTTGGTTATTGAAGATGGAACCAAAGGTAAGTCAGTGAGGCAGCTGAAATGATCTTCTGGACCTCCTCCCAGGACAGGTTTCCGAGTGGTAGTACGTGGGGGAGGGTGGATGATCGGCTGCTCGAACATGTTAGGTGTAGTGGTACTGAACATGATGTTTTGAGTGTACAGATTTGAGGGTTTGTGAGAAGTATTGAAGAAAAAACATCTTTGTGTTAACATTTGTAAATAATAAGTGCTAAGGGGCTGTTTGAAGAATGTTTCACTAACATTTGCTGCTTCTGGTATAAAAAGTGAAATTACATTTGAATGTTCGTCTTTCTGCACGCTTACTTTTGTGACATTACCTTTGTTTTCTAGGCCTTGGGCTTCATATTATGGATAGTCTGCTGGGCAGACCTTTTCTATTCTTTCTACGAAAGAAGTCAAAGTGTTTTCAGAGCTCCAGTGTATATTGTTAGCCCTACAGTGCTGGGCATAACAATGGTAAGTGTGGTTTGAATTTTCCTTTTTGGTATTTTACTGGATATTTCTAAAAATACTTATTTGTTTACTTGAAAGCCTATTGATTATAGCAGTTTTCAAATATATGTATTCCTTCATTTTGAAATTACTATTCAAAGTACTCCGTGCCATTCCACCCAATACCAGGAGTAACACTTATATTCACATTTTGACAGTGAAATCACCTTCCGTTACCGTTATTTGCTTCACAGTACTGGTTTCCTTTCTTGGACTCCAGCAGTTAGATTTGATTAATGGTCCTTTTACTATCGTCGAGATCGAGCTTAACTAGCTATGTACCAAGACATCAGATTAACTTCTTAAAATCATCCAAAAGCAAAAGAACAAATGATAGACTGAATGCTAAACAAATCAAACGTTCACTCCCAGTCACAGATCTGGGTTTAATCCATCGTTTTGCTCTCCACAACACCCCTGTTTGGACCCAGCCATATGCAAATCAGTCTTGACCCTTCTCTTCAGCTCTTAAAATCATCCAGCATGATCACTAGGGCTTCCATGAAAAGAATAGAGGGGCAAGTAGAATGAGGATCAGTTAAACTGTTAGAAAATTCTAACAATATTGTGATATCTCCCAAGTGCTTCCTCCCATGCTCCCGTCGCCTGCTCTTCATGTACAATGGAACGTGCCATTCCCTGATTCAATCAGTGCGTAGCCGTGATTCCGATCTATGCTTTCCCAGCTGTGACGTCTGGCAAACTTGTGTCTTCACTACGTTTTTTAGGTCTCGCCTGTCGAAAGCGGCGCATGCGCTGCCCTCGCCATGGAGAAGACCTTTTGCAATCAATTCAGCCAAAGCTGAATGCTTGCGCGTCCAGATGGACAAAGATGGCTGCTCTCACCATCCACAAAGCTAAACATGCGTGCCTTCGGACAAAAAAATGCGTGCGCATGTGGACAGACCAACACCATCTCTGTTTACTTTAATTAGCGTAGGGATGTGCACACGTGCGTGCATTTTTTTGTCCCTATGCGTGCATGGTGGCGTGCTTTCGCTTTTCCTCACTCCCCCGAGAGGCTCCTGCGGGGAGGGAGGCAAGAGCCTGCCTTCAGTGCAGAACAACACATATGGAAGAGAGAACCCGTACACATGCCATGCTGCCTCCTTCCAGCTCGCCCCAGCCTGGAGCTGGCGAACTGCCCTCCCTCTGCGTATTCAGTTTTTGAGCGCTTCAAGGCCACCTGTGGGACACACGTGCTTGTGGGCTTGGGCAGTGTTTGGGTGGTTTGTCTGCATACTGCAGAACTGGACGCAGAGGGGGCTCTGGTACTGTCTGTAGCCCAGATAGAGAAGTTGGTCGTGAGCACGCCGCCACGGTAAAGGTAAACTGCGCGGTACAGGGGGATCTGGGAACTTGCACGTGGAGACAAATGCAGCCCGGCTTTACTGTAGTTCATCCCAGAAGCTATTTGAATCTCATTGTCAGTTCATCCCAGAAGCCATTTGAATCTCATTGTCGTGTGTCCACTTTTTAATGAGATTTTGATTGCAGCATATGCCCTTCCGGGACTGTACTTGGTTTTGTGTAGCATCTCATACCCCTGTACCGAGTCTCACATGTTGTAGCAGTAAGAATGAGCTTCGCCCCTGGTATTGAACCCACAGGCATGCTTGGGGGTCCATGAATCATCTAAAGGTATTAAGGTGTTGCTTACCATGCTTTATCGTCCAGTTGCATATAAACTGTTTATGCAAATGTAAATGTCTGCCACAATGTAGCTTCCCCTTTTGTTTTTCACAGATTCTATTTTTGTAGCCTTACACAGATATCTCGCTGATTTCAGTCTTGAACAGAAATAGCTCCTCCGAGTGTAAATGTCCCACCTTTTAATTAAGTTAAAGCCATTTGCTTTGCTATACAATACCATTAGCATAGCAAATGGCTTTAACTTAAAGGCGAGACCTATTGCATTTTCAATGCTTGTATTTTTTTATTTTATAGTTTTATATAGCATGAACTAGACCCGAGACATTGGGTATCGGAGCATGAGCACCAGTTTTGTTACAAACACATTCATTTTTGTTAGGCACGGTAAGATGAAGTGATTTGCTCTTAATCACAGGATGTTGAGTGTCGTTGCAGAGACTGGAACCCGGTTCCCCTGGTCTGAGGCTGACCACTCTAGCCATAAGGATACATCCTCTCCCCTTGGTGTTGGGCGCCTTGTGATTTCATCTTGCCTTCTCACACTGGCCAGAAGGATGGGATGCTGATGGCTGACACTCCATTACTCTGATTCAGTCATGGTGTTACATCTGTTTGAAGGCTCCATTTCTCAGCTTTTACGTGTAAAGCTGGGTTGCGGAACATTGGTCTGAAGAAATCTGGACTTAAAACTGAACTACCCTTGTGAGACAGTGTCTTTGTCTCTTCCCACACAATCACATAAGGTTCAAGGAAAGTAACACTCTCTCATATTCAGGGGTCTAGCAGGGTCTCCAACCTTATCTGCAATAAAAGCAACTTATGTTCAATGGAAATTATTGTGATCACTAATAGTGATGTAACAGTGACCACCCCATCCAAGATTGTTAGCAGTGATCACATCAGTGCATGAGGCAGAGTTTCCAGCGCTAATGTAAAACCAGCGTTTGCAATGCAATAGGTCTTGTATATGCGAGAGTTTAAGCTAATGGCATTGTAAATGTAAATTACGCTTTTCATTCTTCTGTTTAGAAAACAAACACTTAAATAATAGGCATTGTTATTTACAATGCCTATAGCTTAAACTTTTGACCTCGGAGGGGTGAGATGCACATAGTTAGAAGGAGCAAAACAAATGTATGATTTAAGTTGTAACTCAATTTATCAAAGATAGTATATTCGACCTCTGATTCGAGGGGATTGACGTTGTGGTGCTCAGTCTTTCGCGCCTGCCTGTATGAACGCTTCCTCGTCCTATTGTATCAGGGAAAATTCTGCTTCAGTGAATAAATATTGCGCCACCTACTGGATGTTTTCCAAATAAATTCAGAAGTACTGCTTTGTACAGTTTCTATGCTTACATGAAAATAAACATGTGCTCCATCATTGATCCACACACTAACAGTGGATCACCTGGTGAAACCAGTGATCCACTCGCATACATGCCAGAGGGATATAGATTGCTACACACCTTGTTCAATTCATGTTACTGATCTGAGTGGAATTCTGATTATTAATGGGTTAATAATTATTGGGGTGGATTTAGCACATAGTACCAACAGAGAACTCACAATATGGTAAGCATTATACCACCACCCTTATTTATATTATTCCTGGGGAACCACAAATGATTTGGAGTAAATGGAAGAAAGTTTTCAATAATTATATTATTGTTTGTTTTCCTAATATAAGTATTGAAATAAGTGTTGTCATGGTTTGGGTGCTGAGGGGCAAAGAACTTTAGAACACTAACCTGATCTACCTGAGGACGATGCAAGCGATTTAAATGGTTTTGAAATAGGTTTTAAAAAACTAGATAACCATTTTGTAACCCAGAATAAGTACCCCCTAGAAAAGACATCATTCTGATAAATGAATCTGACCGGAGAGAACTAGCGGCAACATGCACGTTTGGCGCATTACTGTGAGTGTATTTGTGACCGATCTTGTTAACATATAGCATTAATAGGGTGGAACACATGTTATGTAAAGCAACTGAAAGTTGAAGCTAAATGTAACTCATGAATAAAAGGGTGAGGTAAATGCTGTGACAGAGAAAAGGAGAGATTTGTTGAAAGCAAAATTTCAGATAGTTGAAGGACTACGTTACAGATGTGGAATGGCTGGCCATATGGTTAATTGTAGAGAATTTGTGAGGATTCCTAATGCCACCTCCTTTTCACCACCCTGCCGTGCCCACCCACTTCTGCCTTCTCCATCGCTGTCTCGTGTTCTGCCTCACAGCCTAGCGCAGTCGAGTGCTCCAGCCCCAGCGCTGTCCAGGGGCACCTTGATGCCAGTGCTAAGGGAGATGGGCAAGCTTCTCACAGGGGGTCGGGCCTCCTCCCCCCTCCAGAGCAAGTGGAGACTGTGTAAGGGAGTTTGTTTCTGCCGAGTTGTTTAGGAGAGACTGCTGTGCAGTGGTCCCTTAGGGTTCTAGGCTGGCTGGTTGGCGTTTTAGGCAAGCTTCCTCCACTGTGTTCTAGCTCCTCAGTGAGCCCATAGGTTTAGACGTGTGGCAGGATGGGATGGAGTGCCTCTCGAGCCAGAGCCAAGGACTCCATGTGAAGCCCTGTGCCCCAGAGTCGTGCACCTTTGCTCCTCTTTGCATAGCTTGCCTCTTCCTATATTCTTTTGGGAAGTTTCCTGTAAGAAAAATAATTCCTCTCTTCCTGACCCTACATCAATATATATTTTAACTTCGGCTCTCCCTCTTCATCAAGTGCAGGTAGTAGAATTTCTAGTGTTGAACATCCAGGCCAAGAGTGGGTGACCTCGGTGGTGTCTCTGCAGTCCACCCTGCCTAAGGACCCAAGACAGTTGTTCTAATCCAGTCTTAATATTTTTCTAACCCCTCTGACAGCAGAAGCTTTTGGGGCCTCTTGGTTGTAATATCGCATGTCCTTCCAGATCAGAGTGATCTACTGTCTCAGAAGGGCTCCCCGTCCGGGATTCCCAACACAACCCAAGACTTTCTGGGAGGGTTTATCAGCATTCAGGCGACCGGCTCTTCATCCCTGCTGGACATAATGTTGCTTATGCCAAAGACTTTATACACCATCTTAGAAATTCTTGTGGCCGTAAGATCAAATCGGGTAGACCAATCAGTCTTTGAAAGATATTCTGTCTGAACTCCATTGTTCCAACAATGGTTTGATAGTATTAAAGGAGGTAACTGGAACTAAGACCTTCCCCCGGGAGCTGTTACAGGTCAAAGGACCGCCTCATCTGAAGAGAAAGGAGCTGTGTTTGTCCTAAAGGCCTCCGTCTATATCTCTAAATGTTGAATGTTGGTTAGGACAAGCAATAACTCTGTGGCCCCCCTCAAGTTCTTCTCTAGTTTCTATTTTTCCCAGAGGAATATAGGTTGGAGAAGACCGCGTGAACCAAGTGTGAGTAAAGGAAAGTACCAAAGAATGAAAGAAAGAATAGTACCCCTTCACCCAGACGAGAAAAGCACTTCAGATCTCCCACGCTACCTAGTGGCACTTAAGCAGCCTCATCCACTGATATTCAGGTTGCAACAAAATATCATGTCAGAGCCCAGCCAGTTACAAAACCTCAGTCCATAAAAGCCATAGCATTCTATGTAAACCCAGGCCATTGTTCACTAAAGAGAATAGCAGAGACCCCCCCCCCCCCCACCCCCCCCCCCCCACCCAATTTGGTCAGTGAACTTATCTTAGTTTGATCCTGACCCTCTGAACTGCTGTTTGCTATTATTCACTGGGGACAAGCAGGTAGTAAATTATGCCCCTTGAATCATAAAAAATCCTTCATATATTTCACCAAATTCCCTTACACTCTGGGATATCCTCAGACCATTTAATTTCTATGGTCGTTGCAGACTGGCTAGCAAGGAAGGGAATTGTCAAAAGTCTCATTTGTTAACCCCTGAATCGCCCATTTGGTGATCTGACAAAGACAGGCTTACCAGCCAGCTGTCTTTATTCCCCCCCCACCCCTGACAAATCCCAATCTGTCTGCCTTAAAACTAGAGCCTTTCCCTCTTTTTCTTTTTTTTTTTTTTTTTAAACTATGCATGGTGGATTAGCCGCTAGCCAGTGGGAGCAGGTTACATCCTATCACTAAGATAGGCAGTGTCTAACGTACGGGAAATCATTACAAGATAGGCTGTCTCCTAAGAGTCTGAGGGTGGTACTTGTAAAGGACAGGTTGTCACAGCAGAGAGAGGTCCCAGACTGGGGGCAAGTAACAGATTTGCCCCCTTTCTGCAGCTCCCCGATACCTGGAGGGTCCTGGGGGTGGTGGGAGGGATGACTGGCCAATTTGCTTATATTGCGAGGAACCCTTTCCCATTCTGAGACTCCTGAGCTGGGATATCCACAGGTTTGAGCGTCACATGTAAAGCAGTGAATTGGAAGAAAGCCCTAATATGTAGTGTTCATTCAGGAATCCTGGTTGAGGGAGGATAAGACAATAGATTGTTTTGTGATGCTGAAAAGTAAAGGATTGAGATGAGGTAAGGGCAGACCAACTACCAAATGTACATCAGAACTCTCTGGTAAGTAATGATTAATCAAAAGGAAAACAAGCATTTGCAATGCAATAGGTCTCGCATTTACGCAAGTTTAAGCTATTGTTATTGTAAATGACAATGCCTTTTCTTTGTTATGCTTTTTAAAACATAAAGAAAAGGCTTTGTCATTTACAATGCCAATAGCTCAAACTCGTGTAAATGCGAGACCTATTGAATTGCAGATGCGTGTTTTTCTCTGAAATGAAAAATTTTAGAATATGCAATTAAAAGGCTGGTCCCTAGTTAGGGGGTTATAATGTTTACTTTGTAAAACAAGACTGCACAACATCCACAGATGGATTATCCATAAATTAGGTGACGCTACATATGCCTGACTTTTGTAATGGGGTCCCTGATTGGTCACAGGCAAATTCACCACTTGGATCGTTCGGGAGCCAAGCAGGAGGTGACGTGAGGAGTCAAAAGAAAGTTGAAATGGCGCGGGGCCCAAGTACTGGAACGGGTTCCAGTGCTCTGTGTGCAGTCCCCTCCAGTGCGCAGGCTCAGCATACGACACATGCACACCACCAAGTAAAAGCTTGTGTTTGGGGTACAAACTCAGCCTAGTTACTTCACCTGTTCAAATTGTTGCACTATGCAGCATGTGTTTTCTACGTTGAGATTTGGAATTGTGCAACTCTAGGACGAGTCGAGGCACATCCTTAGTGCTACTACTTGGTGGCAGGGTATTACAAGAAAAAAGAAGAACCTTATTATTAGTGGATGTAAATGTGGAGCGCTCCAGATGCAAAATTATGTAACACCTGCAACAGTGACCCCTGGTTGAATCTGGCATGTACAGATCATCCATTCACCCCACTCAGGCACTAAGTTGACACTTATTATACTTTACTGCTTTCTTTTCTAAATGATAAAATAATCTGTGCCTTTGTGCACTATAAATTCCAAGCTTGCACACAGGACAGAAACGTTTGCACCCACACCATTGTCTGCTAGTGCCTTAAGAGGTTGACATGTTTACACACAGACCCTATGTGTGTATTCTTTAGGGCTACTGCCCTAAAGAATACACGTTTACACGGAGACCCATGATCTCTGCTAGTGGAAAATGGAAAAATAGAAGTGCAGGTACTCTGTACCAGAGTGCCTGCATGTTTCAAAGAAGTGCTGGTACTCGCCAATTAAAAGTATTATATCTCTCATGAGAAGTGCTGGTACTGTCCAGCTCAATATAAAAAAGTGCAAGTACTCAGTACCGGCCCATTTAAAGCACAGGCTTTCAAAGTCCTACTAACGCCCTCCCTCTGTGAAGGTGAATCGTAGAAGACAGCAGTGTAGTTGACATCTGGTCTCCGATCTCCCCGTTCCCCTTCCGCCCCCCCCCCCCCCACACGAAATCGGGTCCTCGACAAACATCCCCGCTGTGCCGTTACTCCGTCACAGGCAAATGTCATTATCAGGAAAACCCACATACTCGAATGAGTGAAAGAGCATTTGATAAATCGGTCTGTTTTCTGGCCTGGAACAAGGCAAAGCTTGCTCGCCATCCAAGGCGTCATATTTCCCGTGCAATCAGCTATGTTTCCCCCTGCCCCGTAGTATGCCAGTGGTGGCGAGAATTCTCACCTTGGTCCTTTTTGTAGTGGTGTAAGTATTCACTTCAACAGATGTCGACAGCTTGTTTAAGAAACTGCCAGCACATGTAGTCACTGGGACACCTACCCTCCATGTGCGCTTCTAGCACGTTTAGAGAACTGTCTTTAAAAGAAATCCGGACGGAGCACAAGACTCTTGGCCTCAGCTCATCAGAACAATCACCTGGTTTGCAAGCGCAGCTGCAATTTAACCCCGATGGCTCTTCCTGGTTCCCTGTTGCAGTCTCTTCTGGCATTTCCGAAGTCCCGGGCCATGCACCCTTTTAGCCTGAAACACAGCCTGCATCCGTTGTTTCTGCAGGTCAGGCAGCTAAAGAAAACAGAGAAAGGGCAAAGGAAATCGGGTATTAACTCGACCTGAAGGTATTGGTGCGCTTTACATGAGCACCAGTTACGTTACACAAGAACATATTAATTGCTCGTAGGCACGGGGAGATTAAGTGATGTGCCGGGATCACAGGATGTTTAGCCAACGCTTCCCTAGCTTCAAAAATGGCAGCTCTGGCTGTTAAACCACATACTCAATCTGGTATCACACTACTGCTCTCTCAATCTCTTCACCGCAGACTGCCCTCTTCTCCATCCCCGCTGCCTCGTATAAAGTAGAGTCCGGCTTCTCCTCACCATCAGAAAGTTCTTAATGTGACTAATTGTTTCTATTGTTTCCCATGCCGTCCTGCAGCGAAAGATCAAAATAATGGGTGTTTAGATGTGCGCTTGAGTCAATAGCTTTGAGGATTAGGTTAGGACAAAAGTTCGGGTGGACTTGCCAATTTGTAGTGCAGCAGACACTGCATGGAGAAGGAAGAGAACGCACACGGAGCTGTAACCGCTGCTTTGAAGCTTCTTTTCTTTTACGCGGAAAGTGGCAGCACTCTCCCACATGAAGTGTTACTGAAAAGGGGCAAACAGGAGTCCAGCTGGCCCACTTAATGCACAACCTACCATCTCTTTTCACACAATACACATTCATGCACCGCAGGATTGTAGTAGTACATGTGGCAAGTTTCCCTGTGCTAAAAACCCAAGCAGGAATACATTAAGGATCACGATCTTAACCATTTTATTATTATACTGATGGAAAATAAACATTCTTAGGTTTTATAATTCTCTACGCTTCATTTCGTGCTTTTCTTGGATGCTACTTGGAGAACGGTCCCAGGGACACCCGCACCCTGCAGAGCATCCCAGATCGAGACTACAGCCCCTTGCCTTTTGTACCTTTGTACGGCACCAGGTGGCCATTTCCATTGCACAGGTTTCTTGGCTCCGCTCCGCTCTGCTTCCGCCAGGGATGACTGCGGGAAGCTTCAGGTCAGGGTCGTGGCCCAGGTTCCGGATCGCGCCCTTCTCCCGGTCTGTGATGTCTCCCTGTCTTTGACGGCCTCAACTCTGAAAGTGCCGAACGTGCGGGGGAGACACCTGTGGTGAGCTGACCGTGGTGTCATCACCGCACATGGGCCATTGAGAGCGGGAGCCTCGCCCCTTGCTTTAGTGATGGCGGTAGGCATGAGATGACAGTCCCACACACCCCACTTTTAAAACGAACACTGGCCTAATATGCAAAGGAATGAGATGACACCCAAGTGATTTTAACGATGCTTGAGAGTGGCAGGGAGATGAGACGCCCGCCCCCTGCACTGACGGAGGCAGGCATGACCGGGCTGGTGACAGACACGAATGACCCCCGCATTTCAGGTACCACAGCATCAGACTTGTTATGAACAGAGCAAGACAATCGACCTTAGTCCACTCTGCATTCATGCAGGACACCGAGGGGCAGGGTGCTGGGAACAGGCGCCCTCAGAATGTCTGTGTGCCGTGGCTCGACTGTTTCACAGCCCTTGTGAAGACTTTTCTTATCTACTTGTTAAATAAACAAGCAGATAAGCTTCAACAGCCTTGAAGCACAAAGAGAAACAAGCAATGTCCTGAGCAAATGGTGGGGGCCTGAAGGAGGAGGGGGTGAGAGGGATGAGTGACGATGGGGTAGCAGGGGAGGGAACACGGCCTGGGGGAAGCTGGCTGGGGAGGGGGAGGAGAAATCCAAGTAAGGCTCTGCGCGGGGAGAGAGACTGGAGGTGCTGGAGCTGGGGAACAGATCGCCGTGAAAGTTTATGGCCCAAAAGCGCGTGCCTGTGGCCACGTGAAATCGTAGAAAACCGCACGAAAAAACCCGTGGTTTCACGAGTATTTTGAGCACTTGAATTCTCGCCATTTCCCATTCCTTCGGAATGGAAAAGGCGAGACCTAAAAACGGTCACAAATCCAATCCACATGAAGAGAAATACCATTGTAAGTACCATCCAAATGTAGGTTCAAGGAGGAACCAAATAAGTTCTGCGAAAGCAGGAAAAGAAAATAGAAAATTTACGGGGGATATCCTCCGTAGTAGAGTTTAATGACTAGGACGATGAAGGTAAAGAAAAGTTCTCTATCCATATAATAACCAACAGTACCTAGTCGATACAAATTTGTTCGATCAGCATTAAAAGAGGATTGGAGTGCACGGGTTGGAATGTCCACCGGATGCTCCATTGGCAGTGAGACTGGATATCAAGGTGCAGTTGCTGAAGCTGTTGACAAAACAGGCAGCACGACAATTGGGGTTTCCGCTTCACCTTCCTGGTGTATGTTAGTCATTGCTGATCTAACAGGAAGTGGAACATCTCTCTGCAGAACTGGTTTAGGCATACTATTCAGTATCAGCCAAATGATGCAATTTGACATGTTCAATGAAAGTGTAGCGATTCTCCTTGCATCCAGGTAGTGGAGGCAAAGTCACAGTTCGGGTGCCTTTTAAATACAAGAACAGGGACTGGTGCTCGCTAGGACGGGCCACATGCTTTGTTCTCTATCTTCTTCCGGACCACATCTCCAACTTTAGGAAGCCACCCTATGATTTGGATCAGCACCGCTGTGTTGTCGTACGAGTGCAACTCCGCTTTAGCAAGTGTGTGTAGAGCCTTTGTAGATCCTGTAACATAGCACAATGGTTATCTATGCCAAATGATGCTGCAGCCGCCACAACGTCTAGACCATCAAGGTGTTATAAACCTTTTGATGCTAAAGAGCATTTCTTATGGGGTCCGCCCCCCCAAGAGATCTATTTGAGAGATAATGAAGTGCACGTCGAACCCCATATAAATGTCAGCCAACCCCTGCCAGTACCTAAGACTCTAGCTGCCAAAGATTGCTTTTAGTCGCGTTTCATTCGCTCCAATATGGAATTGCCCCCATCCTGTATGGAGATGAAAATTGCAACCGCACTCTCAGTGGCCTCATAGCATCCTTGTAAGCCTTAGAGGTGAAGGCAGGACCTTGGTCAGAATGAAAGATACCACACACAAATGTTTCGATACACACATCTCTAATGACATATTGAGTGTCAGCACTACGTTGTGGCCAAACCCAAAGGAATCTAGTGCACAAATCCACTGAAACCAGTATGTTTATAGGCAGTGTCTGACATCAAAGGACCTCAGTGACCAAGATAAGTACATCCAAACGGTTGATTTGAGATGTATAGCTGCGTGTGAGGTGGACGTGCAACCGTAGACTGCTTATTCTGTTGATAAATGTCACAAGAAAGTACGTAATTACGTGTCTGTCTATATAGACCACACCATAAATAACGCTGCTGCAAAAGACAGTAGCTGAAACTCCAACATGTGCAGATGCCATGCCTTCGTGTGCGGCAGTGATCAAAGAAAGCCTGTGGTTCTTGTTGAGAATCAGCCGATCCCCGACGGAATGGAAGCAAAGGGAACTTGTTCCGGTGAGAAATGATAAGAATATTTAGCGTGGGAGTGCTGTTCCATCCCATGTAGCAACAATAGCTGCCAGAATTTAATTATCAATCTTAGTCATGGACCATTTAACTGCTGCTACTCAACACATTGTAACTGCAGATGTTGCCGCCTCATCAGCCAAAGAATTACCAACAGCATGTGCTCCCACACGTTGATGACCAAGAGTATGAAAAACATGTGTGAGCGGCAGACTCGCAAGAGCTACTGCTAAAACCCAAAGCATTATATGCTTTATTGCGCTAACTTTAGAGTCTCGATAATCGTTCTGAGACCAAAAGAACAGATTGTCAATAAAGGACTGTACACTATAGAAGGAATTGCACACTAAAAGAGTAGGTACATCTGGATCAGCTAACTCGAGAGCCATTACTAAAGACCCCAGCTCAGCCAACTGAGCCGTGCAGTCACCAAGGGACTGTGTGTGTATTAAGGAAGACTTTAATACTCCGTAAATCTGAGCCACATTAGCACAGGCGGCCGAGTAAGCGAGTTTGGAACCAATTCCTGGCTGCGCTGATCAGTCTGTATAAACTATACATTTGTATTGGTCAAGAGGAAGCAAAAACTGCGGCGCAGGATGAACCTATTCATACTGTAAACTCCTGTGTCTTCAAGGATGGGTCGAAGATAAAAGTAACCTCAGTCGAGTTGAACTAGCCTACTGAATCCAACACAGGATTAAGGCTTTAGAATTCGGTACGCTCGCCTTTGTGACCGCTTCCAGAGTAGGCACAGGCGAAACCATAAGAATGCGTTTACCCTGAGCCAAAGAGCACTCCTTCAGGATCGCCATTTGTACTGCTGTAAGAATTTTCCCAATGGGTGAAAAACTCATCTCCGCTGAGGTGTACCAATGTGATTTGTTGGCAATGGGGACAGTATCTCCCTCATTGAACGTCAGGTAAGTGAAACCCACTTTACCCGGTACAATCCATATGACTAAGTTAGTTGTATTGTCACGAGTTAACAAGAAGTTGGTCGCAAGAAGATCAGACTGCAAAGACTGAAGAATTTCTGTATGTTCCCGGAAGCCAGCTGGAAGACTAAAAAGGTTTTATTAACACGTAAAAAAGCGTAATCAGAAATGTATGTCCTCCCAAAATTAAATAAACCCATCAAAATTGCAACTTCTGAAGAGTAGGAGGAGCACATTTTTCCAGGAAGTGGGGGCTATCCCCCTTCCTTCAATGATTTCGTAACCCAAAAAGAGCACTGCCAAAAAGGGGATGTGTGACTTAGCAAAGTTAAATTTGTATCATAAGTCTGCAAAAGACAAGATGATGCAGTCAACACACACCAGATGCGGAATCAGTTTGTCGTCCGTCCAATAAATGTTGACGACGTAAGCGAGCATCAGGATTTATATCGTGTAAAAGTGACACAACACATGCAGCAAACGCACCAGGGCTATTCTTATAGCCCACCGCTATTCTTGGAAATCTTTTCTGATTTCCAACCGCAGTTAATGCGGTCCAGTCACGCCTCTCAGGAGCAAAACTTTGACTAAAATCCATTGGAAATGTCCAAAGTTGTTTTATACTTCTTTCGGACTATATTATGTATTAACAAAGAGCTGTGGGTGTTTTGTACGGCAAAACGTATGAACATGACTGTTCAAGTTTCTATATTTCAAAACAATGTGATATGAAACATCCGGTTTCGATATCAGAAAAAGAGGATTATTCATGCATGAAATGCAGGGTTCAACTACACCCTGGTATTCCAACTGGGCCAAAATGTCACTAACGGGACGCTATTGTATCTCAGGTGATCGGATACTGCGCTTGAGGCTGTGGCATAAATCGCATAGGAATCTCATGTGCGGGGGAATCTCTATCCCATCCCACTTGATTGCGATACACCATGCCCATTTTGGCCGTAAGCCTGCTTAGTCTCGTCCGACTCATAACGTGAAACTCCGGAGTATCACGTCTTCACCTCGGAAAGAAGCTAAAACAAATGAAGAGGCCCATCCGCCTCCACCAACAAAATGTCATAAGATGAGGCAAGGTTATGACAAAAGATACCCTGAATTGTATGTTGTAGATCACCTTCAATTTGGAGGACTGTCTCATAAAGTATATCAGGAGGTGCATCCCGTGTATCTGCTGTTTCTACTGTAATGAATGTGTCAGTTACTCTTGTCTCCAGACAAGGACTGAGAACCTCTTGTACTATGGTAACTTCCGCCACGCTGTTGGAGGTTCACAGCCCATCGCCAATCCAGGAGCAGGGTTCTCACCGTCTGAGGCATACTACACTATCTGAAAGAGACACGTTAGTGATAGATTACTTTCCTTAGAATATCCCCAGGCGTCAGACTGGTTCCGCAAAGTTTTGCTAGCAGTACCCCTGCGTGCCAGTAGGTGTCCTGCGGCTCAGCGTCCGTCGCTGGCGTCGTATGCGCCGAGATGACGTCACGGAGACTACTTAGGCGCCAGCCATGCGTGCTGACGTCAGTACTTTCTTTTACCGTGCCAGCATGCGCAGATCAGGATAGAGCACGTACGTTAGTCACTTTTTGACTCCTCTTTTGAGACTTGTCTCCTTTTTTCTCCTGGTGCACGTAGGGATGCCTGGCTTGAAGTCCTGTGGGGCCTGCCGTTGCAATATATCGGTGGCTGACCCCCCTGATTTTCGACTCTACTGCACGGAGACAGACCACGTCTCCCGGGACTGTTGAGTTATGACCCCGAAGGCCTTGAGGGAGCTGCGCAGGAAACTACTGGAGATCCGGCACTCGTCCCAACGCCGCTCCGAGTCCAGGTACCGTTTGCGGGGGCTTCAGTCGTCGCTCCTCGGGCTTCAAGTCTTCGCCCTCTGATTCCGGTAAGCGACAACATAAAAAGAAGTCGAAGAAGCGAGTTCGCTCTCAGATTTCCCCCTGTCGGTCCTCGGATGTGGACGAGGAGGACATGGGTTCTGCTCCTTGGAGCCTGGGAGACCCGCGGTCTACCCACCTTTCCCGGGTCTGTCGGCGACTTCTGAACAGGTGCTAGAGTTTCTTGCCACCATGGACCACCTTTTTAGGCCTCGGGCTCCCGCCGGTGCGCCTTCGTACCTCGCAGTCCCGTGTCCAGATCCTGTTGGGCCGCCGGCAGATTCAGCTTCGGTGCCACAGGATCCTATGCAGTTGGCTCCGGCCTCTGCACCATGGGGTCCGGCACTGCCGGCTCCGGCCCCAGCGCCGCCGTCGGCGCCGCAGTGGGTGCCTTTCGTCCCACCCTTGCCCTGGTTCCAAGACCATTTCATTCCTGCCTTGTATCCGATTTGGGCGACGGCACAGTTTCTGACGCCGTTCGTCCCTCCTCCGGCAACTGAGGTGGAGGATAATTGGGAGGGGTCCTTGGACCCTCTTGCCCGTCAGTGTGACTCAGAGCAGGACTGGGTGGACGATCTGGAGGACGCAGGTGACCTCGATGTCTCTCTGACCCGGGGTTTGCCTCTCCTCTGCCCACGATGGAGGAGGGCGCTTCCTACAGGATGGTGCTCCGTCGGCCTGCTGAGGTCCTCAACCTAAACCTTCCTAAGGTGGCCCTCAAGACTAACCTCACCGAAGTGCTCCAGACTGCGTCTACCTCGTCTGAGCCACTGCTTCCCTTCAGTGACTGCCTCGCCGACATCCTGCTGGGTACTTGGTTGTGGCCGGCCACAGGGGCCCCTGTGGATAAGAATGTTGCCAAGCTTCACCGCCTGGTGACCCTGCCCTCCTCACCATCAATATGACGTTTGGGAGTCTGGTTATCCAAGGCTCGACGGCGCAGAGTGCTTTTCCCACGGCCCTGCCGGATAAGGACTCTTAAGAAGCTGGAACAGTCGGTAAGCAGTTGTTCTCCTCGGCCAGCTTGAGACTTCGGTCGGTGAACACCGCCTGCTTATTAGGCGCTATTGCCACTCGGTGTGGGATACCGTGGCTCTGGTATTGCCTCCGTGTCCTGCAGAAGTTCAGGCTGTTCTTTCACAAGCGGTTGCTGAGGTTAAGGATGCAGCGAAGTTCACTATTCGGTGTAGTTTGGACACAGTTACCTCGTTGGGCAGGTTGATTTCTACGACTGTGGCGCTGCATCGCCATGCCTGGTTGTGTTCTACTGGGTTCTCGCCCGATGTCCAGAGTTTGTTCATGGATATGCCCTTTGATGGCACTCTCCTATTTGGTGATAAGGCCGACTGTGCACTGGAGCGTTTTAAGGACTCTCTGGCCGCGGGCAAGTCCTTGGGTCTGTCTACAAAGAGCCCGGGCACTCCTTAGTTTTCGTTGCTTTTGTGGACACTGCAGGGCGCTCACACGTTCCTTCAGCAAGCCTGCGCATAACCAGCGCAGCAGCGGACGCGGCTTCTGCAGAGGCGGGTCTAAAAATCAGCGTGGCGGTCAGTCCACTTCTGCCCCCCCCCCCCCCCCCCTGCTTCTACCTCCAAACCTTCCTAATCCGAGCTTTGTGGAGCACCCCTCACCGGTGGGTGGCAGGATCCGCCACCACCTCCCCACTAGCGCAATATTACATCGGACAAGTGGGTGTTGCAGATCATCTGCAGGGGTTATTACCTTCCCTTTAAGTCCTTCCCTCCAGCCATGCCACCTCAGTGCCACCGCAGGTCGGGGATCACTTGGTGGTTCTCCAGCGGGAGGTCACGGCCCACTTGGCTAAGGGGGCCATCAAGTGCGTTTCTGGGTCGGAAGTAGGGAGTGGTTGTTATTCCCACTACTTTCTGGTCCCGAAGAAAGACAAGGGGGGCCTCTGCCCCATCTTGGACCTTCGGAACGTCAAATGCCTCCTACGGAAGGAGAAATTCAAGATACTGACTTTGGCTCAGGACCTGGCTGCCCTCGACCCTGGAGACTGGATGGTAGCGTTGGACTTGCATGACGCATATTTTCACATCCCAGTCTTGCCGGCCCACCGACGTTACCTACGGTTCACGGGAGCCTGGGAGCATTATCAGTTTGCCATGCTCCCCTTCGGCCTTTCCAGTGAACCTCGAGTGTTCACAAAAGTGATGGCGGTGGTCGCAGCTCATCTGCGCAGGCCAGGGCTGGGTTCGCCCCAGTCAGTTGTCACCCACTTCCAGACTACGGCCGACCTGCATTTTCTGGGGTTCTCCGTCAACGTGCCGAAGTCGCACCGGAGTCCCTCTCAGAAGCTCCTCTTCATCAGAGCGGTTTTGGATTCGACGCAGATCTGGGTTTATCCTCCCGAACAGAGAGTCCAGGATATTCAGGCTATGATACTGATTTTTCAACCTCTATCCCGGGTTTCGGTCAGGATGACCCTTTGGCTCCTGGGCCTGATGGCCTCCTGCGGGCTCTGCAGTGGGACCTGAAGTTCCATTGGGCACAGCACCGGGGCAACCTGTCCGATCATGTCCAGATCTCGGAAGACACTGCACAACAATTGCAGTGGTGGCTCACGAATCTCGATTGGGTCAATGGCAGATCCCCAACCGGAGCACACAGTGGTGACGGAGGCGTCCCTCCTGGGATGGGGTGGCCACTTGGGAGAGGCGGAGATCAGAGGCCTCTGGTCTCCGGCGGAGAATTGGGCATGCTTAGGAACAGACTGGGTCACAGAGGCACTTAGAATGGTTATATCCTCCCTGAACTTTCATAGTACGGAACTAGGTTGATTAGATCTCATTGAAGGATCCCTAGAAGGATGCTATTCCCTGTTCCGAAATCAACTTCTCACAAACCGATCCGGGCAAGTCTTCCTGTAAAGGAGAGTTTATAGAGTCCTTCAACTGAGGTTAATACTTAATCAGAAAAGCCAAACTAAGCCTCCCAGTAATGCTCCTGTGTGAGCCTTGAGAGATATCTGCATTTTGAATAGTAAGTAAAGCAGAGTGGCAGAGATTCAGACTGAATTGAACATTGCATCCTGGGGAGAAGGGGCTGTATGAGCATCTCATGATAGCAGCTCATCTACACAGTGGTGTTTAAAAAAAATATTAAACCAGGCAAGAGGGTTGCTAAGCCATTATGCAGATACTATGTCTGGGCGGAAAATCGAGAGACCATGCTGCCCATTTCTCATCTATTAGATTATCTAATTATTAAGGGTGTCCATATCTTCCTTGATGCCCTTCCTAAATTTCGGTAAGTTGTTTATGTAAATAATCCCACTTCTTTGTATGCCAAGTTTCAAAATTTGTCGCAATTCTAAAATCTATCTTGTGTTAGCTGTGCCAATTACGTTCATATTGATGCCCTACAACGCTACACAGTGCTGTTCCTTAACCCCATGTAGACCAAGTGACAGGATGTTAGTACGCAAATATGAGCTATTTCGAATATTCCCTCTTCGTACACAATTTACAGTAGTGGTCAGATTGTTATCACAAGGAACACCAGCTAATTCATTCACCATTTTAGGGCGTCTATCGCAGGTTTGTCTTTCTCCCCCAAGGTGTGGGTAGAGTTTGTACCAACCATCCCCAGAAACTCCTGTTTAACAGTAAGTGGTCTGCATTATTACTAGCATTTCTTGGGTGCACTAGTTTATGTATTCTCCCAACCAGTACCTCGCCTCTTTAAGCTCATCGAGTATCGCATTTACATCCATTTCACTTTGTGTTGGTTGGCACAATTGGTTTGGTGAAGAACATGATTACCCAAGTTTTTTTGTTTTTTCAAAATTCTTTTTATTGTTGCATTGAAAGCATCACAAATGAAAAAATAAGCACACGGGCAGGCGTCCACATTCCGCCTTGTCCGTCAGATATGCAACTTTTCCTTTTTTTTCTTTTTCCCTGGATTCCACAGGTATAAACAGAACGCGTGGATCTTTAACAGACAGTATAACAAGAACTTAAGAAAAGAAAGCAATCCCTAAAACAGCAGCCCACATACCCACCTCCTCCCCCCCATCCCCGGGCCCACCCCGCTCCCCCTATTGCATTCCCACCCACCACTCAAACCTAGTCTAAACATTTAAGTCTGAATATGGCCTCCCCGAATCACTGCCGTTAGGCCTGTCGCACTGGGGGTCTCTCCAAACCTCCCACTTTATTTCATTGGGGCTTCACTCCAGTCCATGGTATTGTCTCCACTTCGCCCACACTCTCCGAAACTTTTTGGGGCAGCCCCTGGCCTTGGAAGTCACTCTCTCTGCCGCCATGTACAAGTCCAGCCCCCTCCTCCATTCCTCCAAATCTGGCGGTTCGGGTGCCCCCCAGTATCGTGCAATGTCCCTCTTCGCCACCACCAAAGCAAGTACCAGAAAGATGATCAAGGGGCGAGACAGGTCAACTTCGGTTGTCATGTCCAACAAAGCCAATCTAGGGTCGCGCGGTAGGTTCATTCCCAGGACCTCATCTAATTCTGTGAATATTCCTTCCCAGTACACTTGTATGACTTTGCAACCCCAGAGTGTGTGAAAGAAGTCTCCATTCTGTCCATGACACCTAAGGCACGCTGTGTCAGTTATCCTCCCCATTCTAAAAAGGCGCATCCTGTCAAAATAGGTTCTGTGGAGCACCTTCAGTTGTATGAGTCGAAGCCTCGACTTAATCGCCACCTCGCGTGGGTGCATGAGAACAATCTCCCCGTCTAGGTCCTCCATGTCCCCCACGTCTGCCTCCCATTTGTTCCGTAGGTCTCCTAACATGTTGTTGGTCAGTGTTTTATACGTGAGGGATATCGCCCCGCCCTGTATCTGTTCCTGTAGTTATCTACCCTCCAGTGGTGCGTACTCTGGGATGTCTAAGTGTGATGTTTTGTGCCCTCCAAGCGTGACTCAGTTGTGCATACTTATAGTACTGGGTGTTGTGTAAACCAAATTCTTCCCTGAGCGCCTGAAAGGTTTTCAGTTCCCCCCCCTTGCGATCACGTCTCCCACTGTTGAAATGCCTATATCATCCCATCGTCTGAAGCCTCTCAGTTTGTTGAGTTCCCCCAGCCATTTACAGTGCCATAACGGCGTCTGTCGGGTGGGCCGCTTGTCCCATCCCATGCGTTTTGTCGCCTTATGCCATGCCGCCAATGTGATCCTTGTGGCCGGTAGAAATTGCTTTCCCACCGTCCCTCCGTATAAGTAATACAATATGTTGGTGGTAGACCACTTAGACCTTTCTCGTGCGTAGGTAGGGTGATCCGCTGTCGCATGCAACCATTCGTTAATCGGGGCGAGATGCTCCGCCCAATAATACGCCTCCAGGTTGGGAAGAGAAATCCCTCCACTGTACTGGTGGCGCTGCAGTGTGGATAGAGCCACTCTCGGCTGTTTCCCCAGCCACAGGAATGCACGCAGGTCCGCATGAATTTTATTCAAAGTTTTAGCCGGCAACGGATAGTGTTCGTTTTGAAATGCGTATAAAAACTTCGGGAGCAGAACCATTTTATAGAGTGCCGCGCGACCCAGTAAAGTGTGTGGGAGCTGTCGCCACCTATCCATCTCCATCTCTGTCGTGGCGCCTGTCATAACTCGGGCCAAATTATTGGCAAAGGAAAGCGTCCTGTCCAGAGTTATGTACACTCCCAAGTATTGAAAGCCCTCTTTGGTGTGAATGAGTAGCTCTGGCAGGCACTCCCTCCGCTCCAGGCCTTGCGGGTCATAGAGGACCGATTTGTGCCAGTTAATAGTGTGGCCTGCCCTGCACCGAAATCAGCCAGTTCCTTGAACAGTATCGGGATTGTCGTGTCTGGGTCGGTGACAAACAACAGGACGTCATCGGCATATAGTGAAATTTTCTCCTGTGAAGCGTCAGTCTCCCCATGTTAATCCCCTGGTTCCGTCTAATCCTGATCGCTAATATTTCTATTGTAAGTGTAAAAAGAAGGGGGGACAGTGGGCATCCCTGGCGCGTTCCCCTGCCGATTTGGAATTCGCGAGACAACCTCCCGTTGACCCGCACTCGCGCCCTCGGGGCTGAATATAGGAGCCGTATCCGCTTCAAAAACTTGGGGCCAAATCTCCGCAGTGTCTCTAGCAAGAAGGGCCAATGGACTGCGTCGAAGGCCTTTTCTGCGTCCAGCGAGAGGAACCAGTGGGGTTCACTCCTCCCTCGGACCTCCTGTAGCCAATTATGTGTGCGGCGGAGATTCACTTTGGTTGCCCTATCCGGGAGGAAACCGAACTGGTCCGCATGTACCAGATCCGAAATTACCTGCCGCAAGCGTTTGGCGAGAACAGTGGCCAGAATCTTCGTCTCCATATTAAGGAGGGAAATCGGGCGGTAGGAGGCACAATCGTCCCTAGGTTTGCCCTCCTTGTATATTGGGACAATCGTGGCCAGGGCGAGGTCTGGTGGCAGGCTCTCCGCCTGATATGCCTCAATAAATAAAGTTTTCACATGGCGTTGCAACAGGTCAGCCGTCCGCTTGAAGAATTCCGCCGGGAAGCCGTTTGGCCCCGGTGTCTTCCCTGGTTTCAGCGATGCTATAGCCTCCGTTTCCAAGGCCGTGGTGGCCTCAGGGGACCAAGTCGGCACCTCCATGTCGCACATGTAGTGTTGCGCGTCCTCCTCGCCACCCAGGTCTCTGGCCCTATAAAAGTTTTCATTATGTCGCAAAGGCATCTGCTATGGCCTCGTCCGTGCACACCGATCTATTCTCTGCTAGCGTTATCCGATCTACCCATCTTGCTGCCCTTTCTTTCCTGCTCAGCCATGCCAGGAGTTTGCCAGACTTATCTCCCACGTCATATAATCGGTGGAGCGTCGCCAACGCCTGCGTGCGTGCTTCATCAGTGAAGAGTTCCCTATAATGTCTTTGCGTGTCTAACAGCTTCCTAAGTAGTGCCTCTTCCTTCCTCTGGTGGTATTCTGCTTCTAGGGCTAAGATAGACACCTCTTCACTAGCTACCGTGTCCTGCCGCTTCGGCCTAGCCTCTCCCAGCCTACTTTGTATGCGATCCCTCAGGACCGGCTTCATTGCCTCCCAAAGGGTAATCCCTGATTCAACCGTGACCTCATTTTCGGCCACATACACCCTTATGTCCGCTCTAATGCCCTTCAGTAGTTCTGGCGTTTGGATATCCCAGGCTGCTAGGCGCCAGTCCGCCTTCCTCTCTCCTCTCCCCCATCTGTGCATAGAGCGGGGAGTGATCTGAGATTCCCCGTGCTTTGTTTTCTGCTAAGTCCCTCAATGAGACATCCTACCGGGACACAAAGATCTAATCTAGCCTTGAGAATACCCTGTGGGCCCCCGAGTAGGAGTAGGCCTCCTGCGTAGGGTGAAGCCATCTCCAGACATCGGTGAGGCCTATGATATTCATCTGCCGCGCTAGAGCCGTGTCGGACCCTACTGTATGTGGTGTCCCTGATCTATCCCGTGTTACACACAACGTCGTTAAAATCACCCCCCACTATTTGTATCGTGTCAGCCGTGTCTATAAGGATAGCGGTGATTGCCTTGAGGGTGCGTGCCTGTAGCTTTGGGGGGGCATATACTGAGAGGATCCTGTACCTACGTCTCTTCCAGACTCCCTGTACTCCCGCGTATGTCCCCTGTGGGTCCAGCCAGGTACGAGTGATAGTGAACCCTGCCGTTTCTTTTTATGAGGATCGCTACTCCCCTGGAATCTGTTGTGTATCCTGCATGTGCCAGCACTACATGCCTGCCTCTTGCTATAAACGCGCACTGATTGCCTCTAAGGTGAGTTTCCTGAAGAAGGATGATATCCTGCGCTAGCCTTTTAAGGTAGGCGTTTACCAGGCTTCTCTTAATCTTTGACCCAAGGCCATTCACATTCCATGTTAATACGGTGACTCCTGTCTCACCTATGTGTGGGGTATCTAGTGTATCTGCCATTGTGTGTTACATTTCTCTTCCCATGTAGGTCCCCAGAACTGGGGCGGCTCAAGGTGTGGCATGGCGTGTCGCTGCTGTTTCTCAACTGACCCCCCCCCCCCCCCCCCCTCCCCCTCATAACCCTGGTACCCCAACTTGAATGAGTAAAGAAACCACCCCCCCCCCGCGCCCCCCTCCCCACCTCCCTCCCCTTCCAGTCGCATCCCAACCCGGGACCAAACTATCCACGGGAGAAGGCCTGTCGCCCTCCCACCCCCCCCCCCCCCCCCCCATCACGCACCAAATAACTGTATAAACAACTCAAACCACATTGAAGGGCATGTCAACTTGTGTGCTCCCGTTGGCCGGGCTGCTATCTCACTGATCCCTGGAGATCCACACTCATGAGTGCGAGTCCTGAGTGTCTGTTGCGGGGCCCTGCCCCGACGAGTCCTGCTCCAACAGCTGTATTTCTGCGAGTAACGGGTGGACTGAATCGCCAAGACCGTTGTCCTCCTCTCTTCCTGAAACATGTCCCTCCGAATCCTCTTCCTCGTCCCCTTCAGAACGGATGCCATTCCGCAGGCAGCTAAACCTGGAGCCCGCCACTGATTCTTTACCCGGAGACGTTGATCTGCCCCCCCCCGTCTTTCACTGGCACCACGGGTCTGATAGGGCGTCGCTGGCTTACGTTTCCTCATCTTTCCTGATCGTCTATGTTGTGGTTTCGGCAGCTCCCAGCGTGTCTTTTCCCTCATTGACTTTTCCATGGCTTCTCTTCCGGCTGCCTCCCTACTGTTCAGGATAGGTCGTTCTTCAAGCCATTGCCAGGCGTCCTCCCGGCATGTAAAGAAAATGGATTTGTCCTTGTAGATGACTTTGAGTTTCGCTGGAAAAAGGAGCATGTAGGCTATATTCAAGGATCGTAGTTTCATCTTTTACTGAATCAAAGGAACGGCGCTGTTTTGACACCTCCTGGCTATAGTCCGGGAAGATCATTATTGTGGCATTCTCGAAGCGGATTTCTCCCAGTTTCCTGGCTTCTCGAAGTATCAAATCCCTATCAGCATAGTTCAGGAAACTCGCTATGACTGGTCTCGGTTTTGCCCCCTCCAGTGGCTTGGCCAGGAGCGCCCTGTGTGCCCTCTCAATGACGAAGCACGCTGAGAACTGTGCCGCCGGGAAGGTAGTCTTTAGCCACGTGTGGAGGAAGGAGGCCATATCCCTCCCTTCGAGTCCTTCTCTAAAACCTACAAAGCGAAGGTTATTGCGCCGTGATCTATTTTCAGCATCGTCCACCTTCCATTGCAAGTGATGATGTGAGGCCTGGAGCTCCGCCATGACCTTTTTCAATGCTGTGATCGATGTCTCATTGTCCGTGACTCTAGTTTCGGCCACTGCCACCCTATCCGTTAGATTTCGAAAGTCCTGTCGCAGCAACGTTATCTCTGAGGCCACTTCTCCAATCTTCACCTCCAGGGCCGCCCGCGATTCCTGGATGTTACTCCTAGAGGCTTGGATGGCTACCAGTAGCATTGCTGTTTCGGATTGTGGTCCAGGAGTCTCCAGCCGGTGCTCCATTACCGGCCTTGATGTCCCGAAATTATCCATGGGGCCCTGTTTAGTTGGCTTAGGGACCGGGACTCTCTTCCCCATGATGATCCTCGTCGCATTGAGAGCGGCGCTATGGGCGGTCTGTAACGCTTGAAACTCGTCGCTTGTGGGAGATTTTACTCCGGGGGCCGTCGCCTTCAAGGTCGTCTCCACTCCAACCTCCGCGGCCTGTGCGGAAGTATCTCCAAGGGGCTACCACACTACCAGGTCCCTCCCGGCGTCACTCCTCGGTGTCGTGGGTGGTCACCCACCTCTTGGCTCTGCGTGGACCGTCCTGGCTGCCTCCCTCCGTGCCGCCAAGAAGGCTTTTCTCCCTGCGCCGGCCTCCAGTCGTGCCAAAGTCTGCCCCCTGCTCCTGGCCCAGGAGTGTCTCCGATGCCAGAGGCTTACTGTCCTTATCACTTAGTCTGCAGCGGGGCGGCCGCCGGTGCCAGGGCGGGCAGAGGAGGCTGCCCCGTCGCCTCGTCCTCTGTTAGTTTTGTGTGCTCTCCCGGTCTTCTCCTGGACACCGCCACCCCCTCCGTCTCTTTCACTCCGGTCCTATAGTTACCAGGGGGACACTGCCTCCACTCCCGGGTCTTGTTTTCCAAACAGTGCCGTCAGGATCTTCCCCCCCCGTATGGCTGGGCGTAGTGCCTTCTCACAAGCAGATCCGTAGCCGGTGGCCTGGCCCTAGCCTCACTTCGCTTCTCACTACTACTCAGATCCGCACACACCGGGCCATCTAATCAGTGCCGCCCTGGATGGTGACTTTGTTCGTTGCCGGCCCTTCGCCTTCCTCTTCAGCCGGTCTCAGGGCACCTCAGTTGCTCCCATGCGGTGTTTCGTTTCGTGCCGTGGTGATCGGGGGGAGGGGGGACGCGGCTGATGCGGGTGCTCCAAAAGCGGGCGCGGGGGCAGTCACAGGCGTACTGGGCCGCCGCAGCAAGGCCTCTCCCCAGGCAGCCCCCTCCGCCGGCGCGTCTCCCCTCGGGCTCACCTCCTCTGCCGACTCCACTCCAGCTCCGTCTCTGCAGGCGCGGACAACCAGGCGTCGCCGTCCAGTGATCATCTCCCTCGTCCCTTTCGCTGGGGGAGCCTCTCCCGCTCACCGCTCCTTTCTGCCGCCGCCTCACAGCGCTGTGTCGTGGCTGCCCCACCCTTCGCCCCGCGCCCTCTTGGAGCACCGAATCAGCCGCCGTCCGCCATCTTGGTAAAGGCCCGACGCAAACGGATCTGCCGCTCCGGTTCAGGCACCACTGTCGGCGTTCCAACGGGGCTCAGGCCAGGCCCAGGTTGCGTTGTGGTTCCGACTCTGCCTCAGTGGTCAAACAGGGGCACAGGCCTGCTCCGCTCAGTCTCTGCAGCCGCTTAGTCCCTCGCCGCCATCTTGTTCTCAACGGGCGCTCCCGGCCAGCCGCCGGTTCTTCAAATTTCAGGCAGCTCCGTGCTGGCGGCGGCTCCGCAATGCGCTCACCAGATTCTTGTTGTATTCACACACCGCCAGGTGAAGGGTGTGTTCTCCGGGGTGTTGTTGATCGTCGGATTATTGTGCAGCCCGGCCGGAGCTCCGGCGAGGCACGTCCTAGCCGGTCATGCTGCTGGCCACGCCCCCCATGATTACCCAAGTTTAAGTCAATCATCAGAGTGAATCTATTTGTGCAAATAACTGAAGGGTTTACACAATGTTCCCCTCCTCAATTTTATTAAGTTGTTGAGACTTCAAATCAGATACAGCAGAGCACCCGCAGGGAAGCAATGCCCTGCAACACATCACTTGGTCCTACAATAAACATACCTGAAGTTGAGGGATGCTGTTTTGCAGGATCACATCCACCTTAGACCTATTGTAAACTTGCTTGGGTTACTCTTTAAAAAAAAAAGTTTGATTTTGGTTGGAGGATTTTTTTTCTTCTTGGTATCAACCATATATAAATACTTTTCCTGGTTAAGAAGTATTTCTGCCTCTGTGACTGTTTCAATCTCTTAAAAGGTATAGGTCTCGGCTGTATGCTTGGAAGCCTTGATTGATTTACTCCCTGTCCTGTGGGGGCTCTTCTGCTTTCCTTATGCCCATATTTACTGTAATTAATCGCAGCACACTTATATTAACAGTTTGACACTGAAAATCACAAAATGCTGGATATTGCACAGTAGCAACTAGAAAGTGCACAATCAAGACAATTGCCCAGTGGATCACAACCACACATGGGAACAGGTAAACACACCTGGCTCTCCAAATAGACTTTCTAACAATTTGAAATGCATGCAACTTGGTCACCTTCAAAAGGAAGGGGTGGGTGGGGGCCACCTGCCACTTCTGGCGCAGACAGCCCGCTCTTGGCCCGGGCGTCCCACGCGTTATAGCGCCAATGGAGCAGAATTGGTCTTGTTACTCCTCAGTGTTGGCTGCTGGTCCTTGCTCGTCCGCCGCCAGCAACCCCACCTCAGCAGCAGCATGTTCTCGTCCAGTGCAACGTGGAAAAGTACTGCGCTCTTCCCCTTATAAAGGTGGCTGCAGGTCATTCCATTCACCGCTGGCAGAATGGGCGCACAGCTCTCCCTCATACACCACCTTGTCTCAGTCCTTACACACTGAGCTCTGTCTTCAGGTTGGTAGAGCCTTTACCTTTGTCGTGTGGTCGGTCTAGTATTATACAATGTTTATTTTTTTTCCCTGCCTCAATAATTGCAGCCAATCTAGGACAAACTATAGTGAAATTCTAAACTGGATCTAAAGATAGCTACAAAGAACAAGCATTTGCAATGCAATAGGTCTCGCATTAGGAAAGTTTGCGCTATTGGTATTGTAAATGACAATTTTTGTATGTATATGTTGGTTTTGAAAATAGCGAAATTAATAGCTTTGTCATTTACAATGCCAATAGCTATAACTTTCGCACATGTCACACCTATAGCATTTAAAAGGAAGCACTTATAAACATAATACATGAATACATTCTTCTTTGGCGTAGCTCCAATTTATCAGTGTGATGCCCTATGCTTTTCGGGACAGTGTGTCCCTCCCTCAGGGGCCACTAAAAAACACCATAAATAAATAAGAACGATTAATTAAATGACTCTAATTTACTTAATCACAGGCTACCAAGCATGTCTTATACTCTTGGGGAGAATTGCCAGAGTAAATGTCCATAGTACCACCACTGGAAAAACAAAACTACCACAACTTGCTTTTACTAGAACTCGCCACACCGAAGGCCCTGATAATGCAGTCATCATATGTGTAACAGGCTTTAGAAACTCATATATGTGAATAACCAAGTTCTCCAGTATTAGGGGTGTCTTTCATAGATTCACATGCTTGAATATTCCCCGTCGTCGAAGTGGGAGTCCCACGGTACATAAAATAGCAGTAATATATGCATGTATATATGAAATTTTTTTATAAATAAAATATACATACATATAATGCAATAACAATGTAAACTTAAAAAGTACCATAGAACAGAATAGGCCCATTGAAAAGCCCAAGGGAGAATTCACTTTAGTAACTTATAGGAGTCATTATGTGTTGGTCCACATTCCTGCCAATCAGGCTGTAGCCTCCTCTAGAACCTACTCAGAAGCCCAAGTCTTCAGATTTTCTACCGCACGTCGTGTGAAGGGAGTCTCCTTGAGCTCTGCTCAGTTTCTTTCAAGTTTCTTCATATTTTTCTTCAAAATGTCTTCTTCAAAGAAAACTCTGTTCAAGGCTTGTCCATCCTGTGGGAAACTTCGCCTTTTTCATGAGGATCCACACAGTAAGTGTATTTACTGTCTTTATCCGGACAATGTTGTCTCTACCTGCAGACTCTGTCGCAAATTTCCTCCTAAGACTTTGAGGGACAGAGAGGCTCGTCTCCTTCTGTGGCTACAGAAGTTGAAATCATCTGATAACATCGTGTCCGATGCTGAGAGTATGTCATCTGGCTTTTCGAAAACCTCTCAGAAGCGTGGGTCTGAGACTGAAGTCCCCTCTCCTTTTCTTAAGAAGAGTAAAAAGTTGGGATCTTCCAAGGATGTCTCCTCACAGGACTTGCTTCAGGGCGCGCCTACGGGACCTGGTTCTCTGGCGTCTCGTCCCAAGACCATGCCCTCCGTTTCTAAAACGGGCATTGGTCTTCAGCGTCTACGAAGTCTGTTTTGGCATTTTCCACGTCGACGACTACTTCTTCCATGTCGACTAGTTCTGCCACGACGATCATCTCGTCGACTAGCAGCCAGGAGGTGAGACCCATCTCATCCATTATTATGATCTCGTCAATCAAACAGTCGACGGAGAAACCATCGTCGACGCATCCATCGTCGACGGCTCTCCCGTCGACTAAGACCAAGGCACCATCGTCGACGACCGGATCCTCGTCGACGACAGCCCCGTCGACGATACCATCGACGCAGGCGATGAACCCCCCGTCGACGGCTGCTCCGGCGACGACCTCGTCGACGGCAAAGACTGCGATTTCATCAACTGCCTCGTCGACGGCTTCGTCGACGACCAAAAAATCATCGTCTACCAAAATTAAAATTCCTACGCCGGATGCAGCGGCGCCAACGAAAAAACAACTAGAGGGTGTTAAAGCTATACAACTCTCGTCGACGGGTTCGTTGACGACACAACAACCTCTACAATCTACTACCACCTTCAAAGTGGTTTCTACTTCGTCCCTCAAGTCTGTCCCACTTATACAGTTAAGTCCTATTAGGAGTGGATCTCAACCTCCGGAGAAATTATTTCAATCTGGAGCAGAGGAATCTGGAAATGATTCAGAAGTGGATCAACTTTATCAGCCAGCAACCAGTCCATCGGATTTACACATAAAGTGTCAGGACTACAGCGATGAGGATGAGTATGCGGATAATACCGTCGAAGATGGGAATGTCCTTTTTCCATTGGATAGCACACAACCTAATTACGAACGCTTTACACAAATTCCTATGTCTATGGTGAAAAACCTGCAACATATGCTGGATGACTACAATCGTAGATTTCCACCATCGCTGCCGCCTTCCCCAGCACCCCAAGTGCAGCGGTCCCAGCCTCCAGCTCCACGCCCTCCGTCTCCAGTCCTTCAACCACAGTCTCCAGCGCCTAGGCCTCGAGCTCAAGCGACTATTGCACCTACGTCTCCTTTAGGTGCTGCTCCTGATACAGATAATGAGGGTCAAACTCCACAAAACACTGGAGATAATGATACTGATGATGAGGAAATGCAGGATTGGGACAATTATAGGGCACAGACACCCTCTACTCCACCAACATCACCAAGAACTTCGCCACCAGTGGATATCGCGAGTTTCCACAGCCTTATGGTTCGTGCAGCAAAGAGGTTCCACCTAACGTTAGAAACGCAGCAAGCGGAATGTTTTTTGTATGACTTTAAAGACTTGCCTCAACGCCAAACTCATACCATCCCTATTATTGACCACATATGGGAAGAGGGTCTAAAGTTGATGGAACGTCCTAACTCCATTCCAGCCGTTCTGCCTAGACTGGACAAAAAATATAAAGCGCCGCCTACTTCCCCGGCCTGCTTAGTTTCACAGCCTAAAGCAGACTCAGTGATCACTCAGGCGGCACAAAAAAGGTCTCGAAATCCAGCCATACCCCTGACTTCCCCCCCGGATCAGGATGGCCGTAAATTGGACTCAATTGGTAAGAAATTTACCACAATGGCAGCGACAACGGTAAGAGCTTCCAACGCCTTAGCCATTCTGGGTCGATACGACCGTCAAATGTGGTCGGAGATCGCTGGTCTACTCCCCCAAATGTCCGACTCCATCCGGGAGGAAGCACAGGCCATCATTCTCGAGGGAGAAAAGATTTCAACGGAAATCATCGACTGTGCCGTCGATATAGCCTCTACTGGCTTCCGACAATTGGCGGGTGCTGCAGTTTTGCGTCGCCAAGGCTGGCTAAAGTCAACAACCTTCCGTCCGGAAGTTCAATCCTGAGTGCTTGATTTGCCTTACGATGGCGAGTCTCTGTTCGGTAAGCACGTTGATGATGCCTTGGAACTCATCAAAAAGGACACGGACACAGCGAAGTCCTTAAAAACTCTTCAATACAGAAAGAGGCCATTTCGTGGGGCACGTGGTAGAGGAGGAGGAACCTCTACTTTTCGAGGCACGGGCCAATATAGAGGATACACTTACGACAACAGACAAAGAGGATCCTATCAGTCCCAAAATCGTTCATCCACCTCCAGACCTTACCAGCGGAAGTCCAACTACAGAGGTGGTGCGAACACCAGCAAAAAACAGTGAGAGGATTGTGCATCTTGGAGGTCGAATCTCGAAATTCTTCTGCAATTGGTCGAACATCACCAACGACCGATGGGTCTTGGATGTAGTTTCAAAAGGACACACCCTGGAATTTACGAAATTTCCCCCCGCTCGCCCGCCTTCGGGCCCACCTTCTCCCCATTTCAAGGAACTGATGGCCCAGGTTCAGCTTCTGATCAGGAAAGGAGCCATAGAATTGGTACCGCAATGTCAACGCGGCAAGGGATTCTACTCCCGTTTCTTTCTAGTGAAGAAAAAATCAGGAGAGTGGCGCCCCATCTTGGATCTGAGGGCTCTAAACAAGTTCATCGCGTCAAAGACTTTTCAGATGCTAACCCTGCTTCAAATCTTGAATTTCCTCATTCCAGGAGAGTTCTTTTCGACAATAGACCTTCAAGATGCATATTTCCATGTGCCTATTCACACCAGGCACAGGAAATACCTCCGTTTTACAGTCGGCCAATTTCATTATCAATTCAAGGTCCTTCCATTCGGCCTTCGATCGGCACCGAGGGTATTTACCAAGATCCTAGCCCCGGTGGCCGCTTACCTGCGCTTACAGAACATCCAGTTTTATCCGTATCTGGACGATTGCCTCATAAAAGCCAGGACTTTCCAACTGACACAAGAACACACACAAGTCTGCATATCCCTGTTCGAAACGTTAGGTTTCTCCATCAATTGCCTAAAGTCACACTTTCGCCCTTCTCAACAACGAGATTTTCTAGGAGCCTCGCTCGATTCTTGGCTAGGGCAAGTGTTCGTTTCACAGGAACGTCAGAGCAGAATGTTACAGAAAGTTCAGTTCCTGCAGTCAAGACAGTACGTTTCTGTCCGAATGTACAAATCATTCCTCGGCATGGCTTCCTCGTGCATTCAACTGATTCCCAACTGCAGACTGCACATGAGAGTCCTTCAAGAAGAACTCGACAGCCAGTGGAAGCAGGTATCAGGGTCGTTCGAGGACAAGATCCATCTGACGTCCCGCATACAAAGAGCTTTGGAGTGGTGGGCTCATCCTCCAAATATAGCAACAGGTCGTTCATTCAAGGACGAACAACCAACACTGACACTGACGACAGACGCCTCCCTAGGAGGTTGGGGTGCTCATCTCGACGGAATGTCCGTGAGAGGCAAGTGGACGGCGTCTCAGCGCACTTGGCACATAAATCGCTTAGAACTACTGGCGATTTTCTTGGCCTTGAAGTCCTTTCAAAGAGTAGTGCAGGGACAGACATTGTTGGTGAAGACAGACAATACCACCAGTATGCACTACATCAACAAACAGGGCGGCACAAGATCTCTCGTGCTATCACAGCTGGCACAGGAAATTTGGGACTGGGCTCTACAACGTCAAATACATCTCCAAGCTGTCCATGTACCAGGTGTGGCCAATGTGCTGGCGGACGCGCTCAGCAGAGCCCTCTCGGACAACCACGAATGGGAACTCCACCAACCAACGTTGGATTACATCTTCCGACAGTGGGGCCGACCGCAGTTGGATCTCTTTGCAACTGTTCTCAACAGGAAATGTCTAAGGTTTGCGAGCCGGCATCCACACAAGGAATCGAGTGGGAATGCTTTTTCAATAAATTGGTCGAACTCCTTCAGTTATGCATTCCCTCCTCTGCCGCTCATTCCTCGTCTGTTACACAGAATGAGATTCCAACCATGTCGGATGATCCTGATCGCACCCAAATGGCCGAGACGTCCTTGGTTCTCAGATCTCCTCCTTTTCTCTCTGACACAACCGATACGGTTGCATCCTCTGCCACATCTTCTCACAATGCATCAAGGTCAAATATGCCATCCGGATCCAGCATACCTTCAACTTCATGCTTGGAACCTGAGTACTATGAATTTGCACACATGAATATCGACAAGGATTGTAGGGCAGTGCTAGCAAATGCTCGAGCACAATCTACTGTCAAAACTTACCAGCTGAAATGGAAGCATTTCTGCGCTTGGTGTTCCACTAGATCACTAGATCCCATGCGTACTCAGCCAGAACAAATTTTGCCATTCTTTTTGTCGCTAGCAAAATCAGGACTATCTCACTCCACCCTTAAGGTTTTTCTGGCTGCTATCTCTCGTTTCCGTCATGATGGCATAACATCTTTGTACTCTTCCAGGATCATAAGGCAGTTCTTCAAAGGCCTTTTTAGGATGTTCCCTCCAATCCGTCGGCCCCCACCTTCATGGCGACTCAACCTAGTTTTGTCTCAGCTGCTTTTGCCTCCATTCGAGCCCATCCATTCTTCCAATCTGAAGTTCCTCACGTGGAAAGTGGCTCTGTTACTTGCTCTGACCTCTTCTAGACGCGTCAGCGACATTCAAGCTTTACTATACAGCCACCGTTTTTGCAATTTTCCAACGAGGCTGTTACCTTGAGAACAAATCCCAGTTTTATTCCTAAGGTTCCCAGTGACTCATCTCAATGAACCTATTCTTAAGACTTTCTTCCCTGCACCTCAATCTGCAGCGGAGCGCTCCTTACACACTCTGGATGTGAAGCGCTGTCTTAAATTTTACATTCAACGCACAGCTGCCTTCAGAAAGTCGGATCAATTGTTTGTTGCATATGGCCCAGTATGCAAAGGACAACCCGTAACTAAACAGACTATCACCAGATGGATATCGTCTGCCATATCCTATTGTCATCAACGGGCTGGCAAGCCCCTTCCTGCACCTGCTCAAGCTCATTCCACGAGAGCTGTGTCAACTTCTGCTGCCCTCTTTGCGGGGGTACCTCTAAGACAAATCTGCAGAGCTGCTACTTGGTCCAGCAGCCATACTTTCACGAAGCACTACTGCCTGCAATCAACAGATGCCGCGGATGCGGCAGTGGGTCAAGCGGTGCTGCGGAATCTTTTCCGATAAAGGTGAGCCTCTGTTGCTACCCGCCTCCAGTCATAAAGGTATTGTCATGTTTTGGTTTGTTATTGCTTATTAAGTGATAAGTTATGCCTAAACTTAATTTGTATCTTCCTTTATGACTAATGTATGTTTTACTGCTTTCTATTCTTATTCAAGCATGTGAATCAATGAAAGACACCCCTAATACTGGAGAAGAACATAAGTTACTTACCTGTAAACTGTGGTTCTCCAGTATTGGTGTCTTTCATAGATTCACATGCGACCCTCCCATCCTCCCCTCAGAGGCTCTCTCTCTTCTCCTCAAGCATTTGTACTTACTTGTGCTAAGAAAATCTGAGGACTTGGGCTTCTGAGGAGAAGGTTCTAGAGGAGGCTACAGCCTGATTGGCTGGAATGTGGACCAACACATAATGACTCCTATAAGTTACTAAAGTGAATTCTTCCTTGGGCTTTTCAATGGGCCTATTCTGTTCTATGGTACTTTTTAAGTTTACATTGTTATTGCATTATATGTATGTATATTTTATTTATAAAAAAAATTCTTATATACAAGCATATATTACTGCTATTTTATGTACCGTGGGACTCCCACTTCGACGACGGGGAATATTCAAGCATGTGAATCTATGAAAGACACCAATACTGGAGAACCACAGTTTACAGGTAAGTAACTTATGTTCCTATCATGCAAAACACTGCAATATCCTTATTACTTCGTCTCAATAAGTTTTCCACCTCCAAACGCGTTATCAATTCAAAATGGACCCTGGATAGTATATCTCTCGTGCACAAGATCACCTGTGCTTATACTACCCAAGCAGTGTTTATCCTCTACTCATGCTTCCCCGAGAGGTCTCAAAAAAGGTATTTACTACCATAAGTTCAAAGAAGTAAGTGCAACTTTTCAGAAGAGGCAAATTTGGTTTCTTAAATACTGCAATATAACAATAACCCATACTTTCAAGCCTCGATTCGTAATAAAGTGACCAATACAATATAGTAGTATAGTGCCCCACACTATAGTACCTTCAATCGAAATACTCGCCAAGACCGCATCTGTGTAATAAATGAATAACATTATGAACATTCGTGTATGCACTATCATCTGTGTCCTGCCATTCAAGCTATGATGACATCACAAACGTACTAAGTTTTTCAACCGAGGTCTCCCGAAAGTACGCTCTACCGGTTCAAATGATCTATACTCCTCCACACACTTCTCTGCCCGTACTCCCTTTTACATGTGACAAAGGTCAAGGGGTGGCTGGTTGACTCCGCCCACTGTGTGCGCTTGTGAATATGGCTGAACATATGGTGGTCATATTAACATGGTGCCGGAACCCGCACTTCGTTATACATATAGTAACAAATTGCGTCTGCTACCTCCATGTACGATCGTAACATATTCACAATTATATCACTAACTCGTGACTCTAATTATTATTCATCAATCTATGATTGCCCGTCTTTGGACATGGGTAATTAAAAAATAGTTACCACCATGTGTGCAACTGAGATACCGTAACACCGCTACACCCCCATGATTTATGATTCATAGATGCATGAATAACCAGATTCATCATGCATACATAGTTCGTATCTCATAAGAGGCCTGTATCGCTGAAAGATGAAATACTAAAAAATCCCAAAGTCAGTGTAAAAAGTACACATTCTCAACACCGATCCGGAGTAATATAACCTATGTGTTCTATTTGGTTATAGGCAATGTTCCCATGTAGGACATCTTTCAAGCTCAGAATATATTGAAAATAGTATACATGATATTGTGGGCATTCACCTGTAGAATCTCAACAAAATGTAGAGAATTTCAACAAGAAGTAACTATAAAACTACCTACGCTTTTGTGGCTAGGCACCGAAACATGGACCACAGGATAGGCGCGCTACCAAACCTAGCAACCGGAAGTTCGGCAGCGTGAAGCCGGTCGTGGGGCGGGACTTCCGCCTTTTGCGTGAAGCCCGCATCCACGGAGTGCCAGAGAGCAGCATTGGTGACGCGGGTGGGGCTCCCATGCCTGAGGGAGAGCCCCGCGGTGGCTGCCGAAGTCAGGAGTGGCGGCGATGCGATGAGTAAGGCTTAGTTGTAAGGGGGGGCGGGGGTGTGTGTCTGTGTGTGCGCAGGGGGGGGTTGGGGGCTGCGGCGGGTGTATGCGTGCGTGTCTGTATGTGTGCGTGTCTGTATGTGTGTGCGCAGGGGGCGTGGGGGCGGTAGCGTGTGTATGTGCGCGCGCCTGTGTGTGTGCAGGGGGTGGGGGCTGGCTGTGTGTGCGCCGTGTTTGCATGCAAGCCAAGCGAAAGCAGGGGCTGCGTGTGCGTGTCTGCACAAGCGCGTCTGAGAGGCGCGCGCGCGTGTCTGCACAAGCGCGTCTGAGAGGCGCGCGTCCGCGGTGAAAACTGGAAAGGAAAAGCGCGTGGCACATTCGTGTCCACCTTCCCAGATACGGGCAACAAAAGGTCTCGAGCAGACTACGCTGCTCGACCTAATAAACAAGTGTTTTTTCAGAAGAGAAGTAGCAATAGAATAAGGGACCTACATACGAGGCACAGCAGAGTTGTTTTCGAGTTGTGCCAACGTTTAAAGCTTAATATAACATCAGAATATATTTATCACGATGGAGTAGTAAATGCATTGCAACAACGTACCAGCAGATGTTACTGTCAAAACATTAAATGGATTCGAGCGAGTCTGGGCAGACATTAAATAAGAGCTTGCGTAATGGTTGTCAGTTTTTTATATTTTTTGATTTTGAATCCTTTACATCCAATTTATAACAAATTGTTATTGGGATTTTGACTGTTCCCTTGTTAAGAATATTAAATTGCATTACTTTTCTTCAGCCTTCCTTACCCAGTAAATTAGGATTATGTACTCCTTTTATACTTCTTTTATAGAAGTAGAAAATAATGGATCATTCTACATTTTTGAATTGTATATTTGCATTGATTGCAGAATATATTGATAGTTTATTACTTAACGAAAACGGATCAATTTTTCTAGACTTAAATAGCTGCTGAAGTCTAATCCTTTTTAATTTCTGTACGTGGATGCATAATTGAAGAAAATGTGTTATGTTTAAACATTACAGCCTTACATCGCAAATTTGTTTTATAAACGCTATTTTATAGTTTTCACAAACAAACATCCACAGCCCACCTGCTTGTATACATCACAAATGTTTTTATGAAGTATGTGCTACTGCTGAGGAGTCCTTATTTGTGCACGGTCAGTAAAACGCAGTATTGACTGACACTTAAAAAGCAATGGTAATGATTAAACTATGTAGGGTCTGTTGTTGGTACTTGTTGGGAAATGAGTAGATTAGCCCATATAGTACTCATGATCTCGCATTTGCTTTTTCTGATAACGTGTTCTTTTGATGTTGCAAGGATATAAATTGATTTGTTGCATTTATTGGCGTTTTTCTTTTGTCTTTGCAGTTGCTCGCTACATTTTTAATTCAGTATGAAAGAATGAAAGGAGTCCAGTCATCTGCTATAATGTTACTTTTTTGGCTAATAGCAGTACTGTGTGCCGCAATACTGTTTCGGTCCAAAGTCCTAGATGCCTTAAAACCAGTAAGTGATTTCTTATCGGTTATCTGTTTGTTGAATATGTAGTTTTCACTGTTATTAGGTAAAATATTCAACAAATGTCTTGCTTAAAATATTTATACTCCGAAACGTGTCAGCAATGCCGAAACGAGCAAAACAAAGGTTTGATGTAAATGAAGTTAAAGCTGATGCACTGCCAATGATATTCTCAGGAAAAGTCCTGTTCAAAACATTAAAGTGTATTAATGAAACGCCTCTGCAAGCGGCATCAGTCTCGTTCCATGGAGTGTCTTATTTTAATAGTGTTCTTGTTTCTTCTGAATCTGTCCTCGGTGGTCAGACCAGTAGCTTGGGCTCTGAATGACACGCACAACTCTGAAGTGGAAAGCAGAATTCTATGCTCATGAGGGAAAACAAAGAAATGAAATGATTTTTTTTGCTGAAATGTAAATTTAAGGAAAGTTGTTCTGATGAAAGTCTTTACCATAAGATGCTGAAATTCGGGTAATGGGTATGTAATATTTTGACTGCTCACCCTAAAACAGGGCAAGCTGTAATGACAATTAATTCAACAGGCCTACAGTTTACAGTTAGAGCCAAAATTGCATACTGGTGACTGTTTGTTGCCTCACATTTTGTGATACGTGGTTTAGGGTATTAAGAATGAATGGAGTACTGCTTCACGTGAGTTGCAAGTGGGATATCCCAAGGAAATTAGATGAGCATGGAAGGAGGAAGAGATGGAATGGTAGTGAAGCATGGATTTGTAGGCGTTAATGGAGTGTTGGGCATATGTGTGTTAAAGAAGGTATATTGATTAGTTTTACAGAGATCAGCTGTACTGTAAAGAACATTTAAGGAACCAATAATAAATCGGTATGTAATTTGACAATTTTATTATTCCTGTTATATAAGTTGTAAATATAAAGCGTTTGATGTTAACACTTAGAGGGATTGAGATCTGACCCCCCCCCTTTATTTTCTATATGAAGCTCTTTGTGAGATAGGGGTCGGAGGTACTGCTTTAAGGCTCCTCGCCTCCTTTCTTGGCGATCGAGAGCAGAGGGTGAAGCTGGGTCAGTTCTTCTCAGCCCCAAAATCTTTGCAGTGTGGTGTCCCTCAGGGCTCTTCTCTGAGCCCTACGCTCTTTAATATCTGTGGTCCCGCTAGAAAAATTGGTGAGATCATTTGGGCTGGAGGTGTTGTCCTATGCTGACAATACCCAAATAATGGTTGCCATAACGCAAGCTGTAAAAGATTCTGCCCTCAATTTCAGGAACTGTGTGGAGGCAGTTTCCTGTTGGATGGTGGAAAACTTTTTGAAGCTGAATGGAGAGAAGATCGAGGTCTTGATTTTTGGGAGCAGTCAGGACATCTGGTCTAGTGACTGGTGGCCAGCATCGCTGGGAGCCTGCCCCTGCCTAGTTTCTCATAGGAAGAACTTGGGGGTCATCGTGGACAATGCCCTTTCACTGGATCTCCAGGTGAATAGGACTGTCTCCACCTGTTTCGGCATCATTACAATCCTTAGAAAGATCTCTTATCTTTCTCCTGAAGCACGTAAACAGGCTGTTCTGGCCTTAGTAACGTCCAGACTGGACTATTGTAATGCCCTTTATCTGGGCATTAATAAAGGTCTTATCCACCGCCTACAGATGGTGCAGAATGCTGCAGCCAGACTGGTATTGAACCTCCCTAGACATCATTCAGTCTCTGCCTTGATTAAGCTTCTGCACTGGCTTCCGATGGACTATAGGATCATGTCCAAGAACTTATGTTTGACACATGAAGCATTTTATGATTCTGGCTCCGAGTATCAAGGCAATTGTCCAGCATTATGCTCCCACAAGATCACTTCGATCTGCGGATAAAAATGTGCTTATTATTCTGAGATGTAAGAGGGATAAATGGGGCGGCAGAGCCTTCTCCACTGCTGCGCCGAAATTGTGGAATTCGCTTCCAGTAGAAATCTCTTGCTTTGTCTCTTTACCACTGTTTCGTAAGGCCTTAAAGACCTGGCTTTTTTGTTGTTCCTCTGTTTAAGCTGGTTCTTCTCTCTCCGTCTCTGTCCTTGGATGTTCGCATCTAGCGCCTTGACGCCCTTGGGCTAAGTTTCGCGCTTTACAAGTCTAATTTCAATCATTCATTCATATAAAAGTAACCTTTTGGGAGTTGCCAGTATGGAGTTATAGTTGGGACCTAGTTTTCTTAGGAAAATAATTTTATGTGTCTTGCTAATAAGTTTAGCACCATTTGACGAATCTTCACTAACTTTTCAAAACTAGTATGCCACTTGCTTCAGCTGTGGTTCTCAAGCAGGGCCGAGAAAAAGGGCAGGTCCCAAAAAGCTCTTCCTCATGCAATATCCCACAGGGATTTTAGACACAACTCCACCCTAACCACTGAATGGAATTAAACCAAATGTGGCAGAAAGCTAGATCTTGGTCCAGAAAGATTTTTGTAATTTGGGGTAAATTCATTCAGTAGTTTTTAAGTAATGAATAAAAAGTATGTAGATCTGGAGAAGCGGAGGGTCCGTGGATCAGACAAATCTGATTGGCTGCCACCACATCAACCAGGAAGTGGTAGCTGCGGTCTAAAAATGCACAAAGTTCTACCCCCCCCCTCCTCCTCCTCCTCCACAAGCGGGCAGGGTAGGAATACCCTAACCCCCAATACCTTGTGGTGTGGTTTCCCAAAGACCTCACATAATACCAAAAACAGTTTGTTTTCTTAAAAATGTGGCTCCAAATCTTTTGCAAAACTTAAAGGGAAAAAAGTGCAGACTCCCGTGCATATTTTTTCTTCAATGCACCCCGGGTGGGCTAGGTCCCACGAGCCTGGGCGGCGTAGCTGCCTGCCCCAGGCTGATTTCGGCCCAGGAACCCCACCCCCTGGGGCCTGCTCAATATAAAGGGGGAGGGGGCACACAGCCCCTTCCTTGGGTAGGCTGACTTAAGCCCTGGGATCCTCATCCCTTGGGGCTGGAAGCAGAAATAAAATGGGAGGGGGGCACACAACAGATTTTTGGCTCCGGCTATCCCATCCCGAGGCCTGGCTTTAGTTTTTACATACCTGGGCTGTTGTCAGTCCCACCACCCTCGGGCTGGTTTTAGCCCCAGGGTTCCCATCCGACAGTGCCCAGCCGTATAAATAAATAAACTGGGAGGGGGCCACGCAGTTGATCTCCTGAGTGGAATGCGGCCCTTGGAACCCTATTCTCGGGGGCCCATCCATAGTTTAGAAGGGGGCACCGAGCCCCCTCCCTGTGCTGATTTTTGGCTCCGGGGACCCATTCAGCTGTGGTCTGGACGCCTTCGGGAAGGGGGGGCCGTGTTGCTCCCCCTCCCTGAGCCATTGATGTCCCTGGGGACCCCACATGTCTGGAGTGTCATAGAACGTCATGAGTGATGTAATATGTGAGGTATTGGTCATAAGCAGTGCAGGATGGTGGGCGCAAGTTCTAGTTGGCTCTGCTAACTAACTGGTGAATATCTGTTTTTTTTTTGTTCAAAATGTTAATGTTACTGACCTGTTCAACTAAGTATAACGTTACTTTAACTTTATTTTTTTTCCCAGTGAACTTCAATTTTTTAAACATATTTTATTACCATACATAAAGCTGACCCTCCGTCGGGCGGCAGTGGTCTGGAGGGCCTGGCCTGTGGCAAACCCCACAAAGGCAACCAACCCTGCACTGCTTTTGTCTGTGCACACCAGGAGGTTGGCAACCAACCCCCTGAAGGTAGTCAACCTCACGCTATGCACAGCTTTTTGTCACATATGGTGTGCGGTTGATTGCAAGATGTCTGTTGCAGCCTCATGGCCCTCCCCAACCACCCAAAAGGGGCAGGTCCTTACATTTGTTTTAAATGCAGCCCTCTTTTTTTTTTTTTAGCTTTCTCAGGGTTTGGGGAACCCATCCCACGGGTCCCCCGTGGCCCCCCTTCTCCAGCCTCATTCGGCCCTGGAGACACCATCCCTAGGGCCAGGTGTATTTTTAACGGGGGCGCATGTCCTCCTCCTCCTGAGCCTAATTAGGCCCTGGGTACCTCAGGCCCTTGTTAATTTAACAGGGGAGGGGCGATCTACGCTGCCTCCCTCCTTGAGCCTTTTTTGACCCCGGGTACCCCATCCCTCGGCGCAGTTGTGTGTGTGCTAAACACATCTTGAAGACGTTAATAAAACATTCTGCCCGTTGCTTAGGATTGGATCGGTGGTTTGTAATTCGCATTTTCTGGCTTTCTCTTTGGTGGCTTTATTTGCCTCAGACTGTCCAGCTTGAGTTCTTCCCTCCCATTCTCCAAATCTTGTTTACTATATTCTTCCAAACATTCTCTTTATGTAAACAGTCCTTTAAATCTTTTTTTATCTTGTAACATTTACTGTGCATTCAAAGACAAAGGTCAAATGTCAAGCTCTCTTCCGAGAGACCATGATGTTTACTTTCTTTTCTCTGACTTTAAAGTGAGAATTTGTGAAATCCTTCTGTGTATCCCTATAACAGGTGAGGGTGTAGGAAATGTTTTTCCTAGCACATAGCACACAAAAACAAGCAGTGGCAAAGCCAATAGGTCTCGCTGTTACTTTGCAAATATGTTTTATCCATGTTGTACACCAGAGTGGCTGCTGTTCAGCATGTCTAAAAGTTAGTGGGTAAAGGCGAGTGGATTGGAGTGTTGTAAAGTGGAGTGAAGTAGAATGGAGTGGTATGGCGTAGAGTTGAGTGATGTGGAGAGGAGTGTTGTATCAAACGAGTACAGTGGTGTGGAGTAGCTTAGAGCAGAGTGGTGTGGCATTGAGGTTGTTGAGTGGAGTGGAGTAGTCATTGAGGGGAGTAGCGTAATGTGGAGCAGTGTCCTAGAATAAAGTGGCCTAAAGTGGCATGGAATGGCATAGAGGGAGTTGTGTAGAACATCAGAGTGGAGTAGTGTCTATAACTGCATAGACTGCTGTAGAGTTGAGAGGCGTGGAGTATAGTGTCAGTGGAGCAAATATCATGTAGTGAAGTGTCAGAGTGGCCTTAAGTGAAGTGGCGTTAAGTACAGCGGTGCTAAATAAATTGGCATAGAGTCAGTGGCATAGAATAGAGTGGTGCAGCGTAGAGTGCAGAGTTCAGTAGTGTAGAATAGATTGTTTCAGAGTAGAGTTAAGTGGCATTGAGTGGAGTAGTGCAGGTTAGAGTGCAATGGCATATAATGCAGTAGAGTGGCGTAGTTAGTGTTAGAGTAGAATGCTGTGGCATTGAGTAAAATGTTGTAGAGTATAGTGGCCTAAAATGCAGTGGTGCAAAGTTGGTGTCATGTGCAGTGGCACAGGGTGCATTGGTTTTGAGTAAAATGGTGTAGAGTGCAGTGGCACAGCATGCAGTGAAGTAGAGTGGCGTATAGTGCAGTGCAGTGGAGTAGAGTAGATGTTTCAGTCGATTAGAGTGGAACGGCGCAGGGTAGTTTGCAGTGGTATGTGGTACATTGGCATAGGGTGCAAAGTTGCGGGGTGGTGCAAAGTGCAGTGGTGCAAAGTGCAGTGGTGCATAGAAGAGTAGGGTAGAGTGGTGCAGAGTAGATAGGCATAGAGTGCAGTGTTGCACAGTAGATTAGCGTGCCGTGGCACAGGAGTTCAGAGTAAATTGATGTAGCGACCAATGGTGTAGAGTGCAGTGGTTTAGAGTGCATGGCGTAGCGTGATGCGGTGCAGAGAATAGAATGGCATAAGGTTGAGTGCTGTGTTGCAGAGTATATTGTCGTACGGTACAGTGGTGTAGAGTGGCGTCGAGTGCATTGGTTTTCAGCGAGTGCCGTGGCAACGAGTGCAGTGGTGTAGAGTGAATTGTTTACTAGTAGAGTGAATTGTTTACTAGTAGAGTGCAGTGGTGTACGTTAAGGTAGAGTGACATAGAGTAGTGATGCAGAGTAGGTTAGAGTGGCATAGAGTGGATTGACTTGGAGAGCACTGTGGTACAGTGGAGTGGAGTGGAGTACATTGGCATAGATTGCAGTGGCCTAGAGTGCATTGTTGCAGAGTAGGGTGGCAAAGTGGAGTGGGCGGAATGGTGTAGTGCAGTGGTGAAGGAGTGGAGTGGTGCAGATTTGAGTAGAGTGGACACATCTTCAATTGAAATGACCATTACATTTGCACTGACATACAGGTTTACTGATAAGTATGCAGCCCACAAACCAGAATGTGTGGAAATTTCAACACCTAATGCATTGATTTGATTTGATCGTAGGCACAGTTAATGTACAGACATTTACATTTTATTGTGTTCTATGAAAAAAATAGCAGTGTACAACCTTCCTCTAGAAGCTCTTGTAGCCAGCATGATTTTCACATAAATCCTCTGAAGTCTGAGAAAGAAAAATTAAAGACCAATAAATACCAAGCTGCATGGAAGACTGAGCCTACTGTCTTTGAATGCAGTGCAAATGTGACAAGTTAAAAAGATTTAAAGGACTGTTTATGGTATTCTTCCACCAGTACTGGTTTTCTATAAATAGGGCTTGGGTACCAGAAGGGACAAACTGAAGCTGAACAGCCTAAAAGAAAGCCAGCAAATGGAAAGCAAGCAAATGTGAGTTACAAACCACAAAGCCAATGGTAAGCAATGGGTGGAATGTAGTCCCAGGGAAGCTCTCCGAATGTCCCCGGGATGTTGTAAGCAAACCAGGCCTGATGCACTGCCTGGTAGGCTGGGACCTAAAAGTTAACTGTGCTGATGTTTTAAAATATATCAGAATTAGTACAAATAAACACATTTTATTTGTAAATGTTGAAAACATATATTTGAATAGGATCAAAACATATCACTATATTAGGTGATGACATTTGCACACATTGTTTGTGTGAAGTAAAACCGTATTGTAGTGCAAATGTAATTGTCTTTTCAATTGAAATGTGTTTTCTGTAATGGCAGTGCACTACCACATCATGCATACTCCAAAGTGCGCCACTCCATTCCATCCCCCACCATGCCACTCTACGCCGCACCCTCATGCTACTCCAATCGTGACACGCCACGTCACTTCAGTCCATGCAACTTCAATCATGGCACGACACTCTACGACACTCATTCGTGACAGGTCACGTCACTTCAATCCATGCCACTCCAATCGTGACACGCCACTCTACGACCCTCACTAGGGACATGCCACGTCACTTCAATCCATGCCACTGCAATCTACGCCACTCACTTGTGACACACCACTCCACACCAAATATCCCAATCAGATAGACATCTAAGCGCAGATTCCTTAACTTAGAATATCCCCAGGCGTCAGACTGGGTCCGGAAAATTTTTGCAGCAGCACCTCTGTGACGGCGCCACAAGACCCTGCCCTGACATAGTCCACGTACGTGACGTCAGCGAGGTCATATAAGTCCCTCCCTGCGCGCTGACGTCAGTTTACTTTTTCTGCGTGCAACGCGGATTCGGAGTGAGCAGTTCCTCTGGCCTGTTTACTGGCCTCCTTTTTGACGCTTCTCGTCAGGAACAGTGTGCTATGCCTTCGAGCTTTAGACCTTGTAAATCCCGTTTGCGGCAGATGTCCGCGACGGACCCGCATCTTATTTGTATGTGGTGTCTGGGTGAGCACCATGACTCCATGGATTGCTAACTCTGCCAACACCTGAAGCCGGAGTCTTGGCGGGAGCGCCGTATGAAGTTTCTCTCGGCACGGCTGTCCCGGTAGGAGTCAGCTCGTTCCCCGGCCTCTTCATCGTGGGCAGGTCCCTCGACTGTCCGGTTCCTCTGTCGATCGCCCTCTGGGGTCTAGGAGCAGTCGTTCACTACTTGGTAAGTCACGGTGCTTGTCGCCAAGGTCCTCAACCTCCCTTTCTTCTGTTGTCGGGGGTACTGCTTCCCGGAACATGCGGGACGTGTGCTCCCGACAGTTGCCTCCACTCTATCCTCCCTTCCGGGTGTGGGGGTGAATCTGACCCAAATGGAGGCATATGCAGTGGCTTTGCTGGCCTCCCTTGGGTCCTCTCCTGTTCCTGGGGCGTCCTCGGGCCTCCGCTTCTTGTGGGATCCCCGACTGACTCCTCTGCGGGTTCTCCCCCGGCGCCAATTGAGACTTTGCCCCGAGGAAAGTCAGAGATGTGGTATCGTTAGGGCGCGGCCCGGTTGGTTCCCCCTCTACGGTCCATGTGGAGTCGTCTGGGCGCGGCTAGTTCGTTCCCCCTCTATGACCCACGGCGCCTCTGCTGGTCCACATAGCCCTGCTGGTCTCCCTGTGGCTTCGCAGGTTGTTGCTGTTGCTCATAGCCCTGCCTTGATCACACCCCGGGCTTCCGGGCAGGCGGCGCTGTAGACTCACCTCCCAGGCTCTGCTTCTTTCTCCGGAGGTGGAGTCGGCACTGGTGCGGTGCCGGAGGCTTCCCTCCCCAGCTCCGGCGCCACCTTCTTCTGAAGGAGAGCTTGTCGTAGTTTCAGCGCCAGACGGCGCCCACTCGACGCCAGATGCAGCCGAGTCTGCGACTTACGAGGTAAGATCGACACTGAGTTGTGGACTCCTCTCTAGAGGCCTCTGAAGAGAGTTTGGCGCCACTCTCGCGCCTGGCATCGCTGGCCGGAGGTATTGTTGCTAGTGCTCTCCTTGGAATTTGTGAAGCCTCCTCAGGAGGTCCTAGATCCGGCAGGCTCTTCCCCTCCCAGGAGACCCATCAGGATCCTCATTCTTCAATGGGGCACCCTTCCACGGGGCATTGGTTGCACCCTCAGTGTCTTGGGAGGGTCAGCTAACAACCCTCCCCCATTGATGAGCTGTTGTCCCCTCCGAGGAGGGCTACCCAGGCTGGTGCTGCTTTTTTGAGGGTGGTCTCATTGGCCACCTGCATTTTAAACATGCAACCCCCTTCTGCCACTTTCTTTCGACCCCTTGCTTGAGGTCTTGCACCGTGGGTCTGGTAATGTGGAGCTGCTTCTGCCCTTAAAGGCATCCCTTTATGATGGATTTTTGGGTACCTGGGTCCGCCTGCTTCATGTGACCCAGAGGCTCGTTCAGTTTTACACCGCCACCTTCACATGATCCTGTTTGTCTTTTTTGTGCACCCTGATGCGCAGGGGTTTGTGTTGCAGACTGCCTTTCCTTCCCTGCCTCCTCTATCGCTTCCTCCCTCTTGGGAGTCCAGATGGCTTGAGTCATGGGGTAGGAACATCTTTGCATCCATGGTCTTTAAATACAGTTTGTGTTTTGGCTCGGGCTACCTCTGCCCTGTGGGACTCTGCAGAGTCTTTGCATTCTGCCACTTCTGAAGGGGCTACCGTTGACCTTCACCTCCTCCGGGATGGCCGCGACCTTGCTGAATTCACAATCCGCATCGCCTTAGATACTGCGGATTCTTTGGGCCGAGCTATGGTGGGTTCTGTTGCCTTAAGGCATCACACTTGGTTGCGAGAGAGCGTCTTCCCTGTAAATATCCGGGAGCGACTGGTTGACTTACCCTTTGATGGGGTTTTGTGTTTTGATGCTCACGCTGAATCGGCAGTTCACCGGCTCCTTGCGGGCTTTCATCCTCCCACCTAGGTGTTCTTAGGCCTGTCTTCAGTGGTGGTTCTTTTTCATTTCGCATCCTTTAGATGCGCTCTGTGTTTAACATGGGCAGTGAGCCTTACATCTTCTTTTTTTTGTGGTCAAGGGTAATTACCCTTTTATTGGCATCCCTTGGATGCGTTTTGCTTTGAGCTGCCTGTTGGCCTGCTGTGACTGTGTTCCATAGGTTGCTGTGTCTGGTCCTCTGACTGTGGTATTGAGCCGGTGGCTCAGCTCTTTAATGTCATAGGGCTATAGGGCTCGGAACTCATATTCACAGGTTCAGTTTGTTACTGCTCTTTTGGCTTGGCTTATTGCCCTATGAGGTGTTCCCCGTTTGGGGTATGCATACTCCATGTGGGGTACTTGTATGGGCCTGGAGATGCTCCCTTTTTGGTGTCCAACGCTGTATGTGTCTTTTTTGGAGTGTTGGTCTTGGATTCTCAGACTCTTCACACTATTTGATACCTTTGTGTTTTTGGCCACTTCTTAAGATATGCCTTTTTTCCAAATTATCACCTATTATTATTAAAGCTACACCTGCGGGACAGCTCTTCTGATGGCAATGGTCCTTGACTACTGCCTGCAAGTCTATATTGTGGATTGTTTCTCATTTGGCTTCACACCGCCCGGTCGGGCACTTTTATGCTTCTTGTGTAAGCCACTTTCAGGTCTCTATGGCAGTTTGCCTGCTGCATGTTTCTACCTGCTTCAGTAGGTTTAAAATTGATGCTATTGCCCCTATTTTTTCCCTTTTTGGGATTAGGTGTGCCCTTGGCGCGTTTCTTGTCCCGCCGGCTATTCCAAACGCATTGCTCTGGTTCTGAATCCTGCCTTTGGGCTCTTGGCTCTGGCTCCTTCAGCCTTCCTTTTCTAGGCTACTCTGTTAGGCTATGGTTGCATCTCTTTAGGTTCCTTTCTAGCTTGGTTCGGTGTAGTCATTGTGCGCCATTAAGCGGAGAGGGGTCTCTGTCTCTCTCTGTGTCTCTGTCTCTCTCTGTGTCTGTCTCTCTCTGTGTCTGTCTCTCTCTGTGTCTGTCTCTCTCTGTGTCTGTCTCTCTCTGTGTCTCTGTCTCTCTCTGTGTCTCTGTCTCTCTCTGTGTCTCTGTCTCTCTCTGTGTCTCTGTCTCTCTGTGTGTCTCTGTCTCTCTGTGTGTCTCTGTCTCTCTCTGTGTCTCTGTCTCTCTCTGTGTCTCTGTCTCTCTCTGTGTCTCTGTCTCTCTCTGTGTCTCTGTCTCTCTCTGTGTCTCTGTCTCTCTCTGTGTCTCTGTCTCTCTCTGTGTCTCTGTCTCTCTCTGTGTCTCTGTCTCTGTCTCTCTCTGTCTCTGTCTCTCTCTGTCTCTCTCTCTCTCTCTCTCCCTCTGTCTCTCTCTCTCTCTCTCTCTCTCTCTCTCTGTCTCTCTCTCTGTGTCTGTCTCTGTGTCTGTCTCTGTGTCTGTCTCTGTGTCTGTCTCTGTGTCTGTCTCTGTGTCTGTCTCTGTCTCTGTGTCTGTCTCTGTGTCTGTCTCTGTCTCTGTGTCTGTCTCTGTGTCTGTCTCTGTGTCTGTCTCTGTGTCTGTCTCTGTGTCTGTCTCTGTGTCTGTCTCTGTGTCTGTCTCTGTGTCTGTCTCTGTGTCTGTCTCTGTGTCTGTCTCTGTGTCTGTGTCTGTCTCTGTGTCTGTCTCTGTGTCTGTGTCTGTCTCTGTGTCTGTCTCTGTGTGTCTCTGTGTCTGTCTCTGTGTCTGTCTCTGTGTCTGTCTCTGTGTCTGTCTCTGTGTCTGTCTCTGTGTCTGTCTCTGTGTCTGTGTCTGTGTCTCTGTGTCTCTGTGTCTGTGTCTCTGTGTCTGTGTCTCTGTGTCTGTGTCTCTGTGTCTGTGTCTCTGTGTCTCTGTGTCTCTGTGTCTCTGTGTCTCTGTGTCTCTGTGTCTCTGTGTCTCTGTGTCTCTGTGTCTCTGTGTCTCTGTGTCTCTGTGTCTCTGTGTCTCTGTGTCTCTGTGTCTCTGTGTCTCTGTGTCTCTGTGTCTCTGTGTCTCTGTGTCTCTGTGTCTCTGTGTCTCTGTGTCTCTGTGTCTCTGTGTCTCTGTGTCTCTGTGTCTCTGTGTCTCTGTGTCTCTGTGTCTCTGTGTCTCTTTTTTGTTTTTTGCTTGAGGCTTTCTGTTCTGTTGCAGACCCACCTCCCCTTTGGGGTATGGCTGTGGTATCTATTCTAGGTTAAGGTATCTGCGGCCAGATGTCTCTATCAGATGTACGATGTATCTGGTAAAGACCTTGTCTAGCCGCAGATTCCTTAATGCCCTCCCAGCCTCCCCGTTCTGCCAGAAACTTTATAGAGTGGTTTTCTATGCTGGCCTCTTCAGTTGCCATTGGGTTAGCTCTCACAGGAGTTCAGTTTGTGGCCCCCATCTGAGTGTTTCCAAATACAGTAAACCTCTGCTGCGGGGCTTCTTTCCTGTAATACGGCAAGAGGAGATTTGTTTTCCTCTCCAGTTACCTTCCCCTCCTTCCGTCTTTTCTATTGACTCGGGGCCCTAGTCTCCTCTTGGTCATCCATCCTCTTGGGGTCGGGTGTGCTCTGGTTTCAACCTCGGTTATTATAGGGAAAGAGACAGCTTTTTCATCCTTCCTACGGTGCACTGTTCTTCTGTGCTCCGTTCTTAATAAACGACCCAGTTCTACATGGCACAAATTTTTCATTCCTCCCACACTGTTCCTGCACTTTCACAGTTTTTGTTGGTGGTGCCATGCCCTGGCACGCAGAGGTGCTGCGACAAAAAAATTCCATATCCAGTCTGACGCCTGGGGATATTCTAAGTTGACAACTAGACAACGTCTCTACCAGATACATCGTTACCGAAGGTAAGTAACTTGTACCTTCGGTATAATCTACCAGAGTCTTTTCCACTCCCCGAGTCTACCCCATTGTAACCCAATCTACTCCACTCCAATCTACCCAATACACTTTACCACAATCTAACTCATTCACCCGAACCCAGTGCAGTCTGCCCCACTCCACCACAATCTTCCCCAATTCACCCCACTCCAAATGTACACTCCAATACATCAGTCTTCCTAACTCCACCCCACTTCACTCCACCCAACCCAAATCTCTCTACTCCAGTCTACTCTGCTCCAGTCTACCCCACTCTGCTCTACTCTGCCCCACTCTGCCCTAATCTCACTCCTCTCCCAAATCTCACTCCACTCATCCCACTCTGCCCCAATCCCTCACTCTGCCCCAATCCCTCACTCTGCCCCAATCCCTCACTCTGCCCCAATCCCTCACTCTGCCCCAATCCCTCACTCTGCCCCAATCCCTCACTCTGCCCCAATCCCTCACTCTGCCCCAATCCCTCACTCTGCCCCAATCCCTCACTCTGCCCCAATCCCTCACTCTGCCCCAATCCCTCACTCTGCCCCAATCCCTCACTCTGCCCCAATCCCTCACTCTGCCCCAATCCCTCACTCTGCCCCAATCCCTCACTCTGCCCCAATCCCTCACTCTGCCCCAATCCCTCACTCTGCCCCAATCCCTCACTCTGCCCCAATCCCTCTCTGCCCCAATCCCTCACTCTGCCCCAATCCCTCACTCTGCCCCAATCCCTCACTCTGCCCCAATCCCTCACTCTGCCCCAATCCCTCACTCTGCCCCAATCCCTCACTCTGCCCCAATCCCTCACTCTGCCCCAATCCCTCACTCTGCCCCAATCCCTCACTCTGCCCCAATCCCTCACTCTGCCCCAATCCCTCACTCTGCCCCAATCCCTCACTCTGCCCCAATCCCTCACTCTGCCCCAATCCCTCACTCTGCCCCAATCCCTCACTCTGCCCCAATCCCTCACTCTGCCCCAATCCCTCACTCTGCCCCAATCCCTCACTCTGCCCCAATCCCTCACTCTGCCCCAATCCCTCACTCTGCCCCAATCCCTCACTCTGCCCCAATCCCTCACTCTGCCCCAATCCCTCACTCTGCCCCAATCCCTCACTCTGCCCCAATCCCTCACTCTGCCCCAATCCCTCACTCTGCCCCAATCCCTCACTCTGCCCCAATCCCTCACTCTGCCCCAATCCCTCACTCTGCCCCAATCCCTCACTCTGCCCCAATCCCTCACTCTGCCCCAATCCCTCACTCTGCCCCAATCCCTCACTCTGCCCCAATCCCTCACTCTGCCCCAATCCCTCACTCTGCCCCAATCCCTCACTCTGCCCCAATCCCTCACTCTGCCCCAATCCCTCACTCTGCCCCAATCCCTCACTCTGCCCCAATCCCTCACTCTGCCCCAATCCCTCACTCTGCCCCAATCCCTCACTCTGCCCCAATCTCTCACTCTGCCCCAATCCCTCACTCTGCCCCAATCCCTCACTCTGCCCCAATCCCTCACTCTGCCCCAATCCCTCACTCTGCCCCAATCCCTCACTCTGCCCCAATCCCTCACTCTGCCCCAATCCCTCACTCTGCCCCAATCCCTCACTCTGCCCCAATCCCTCACTCTGCCCCAATCCCTCACTCTGCCCCAATCCCTCACTCTGCCCCAATCCCTCACTCTGCCCCAATCCCTCACTCTGCCCCAGTCCCTCACTCTGCCCCAGTCCCTCACTCTGCCCCAATCCCTCACTCTGCCCCAATCCCTCACTCTGCCCCAATCCCTCACTCTGCCCCAATCCCTCACTCTGCCCCAATCCCTCACTCTGCCCCAATCCCCCACTCTGCCCCAATCCCCCACTCTGCCCCAATCCCCCAC